>NW_024468540.1:421223-453600 GCF_001632365.1 Laetiporus sulphureus 93-53
GTTTACGTTACGTTCGCTCCATGGTTCTTCAGCCATCTGCGGACGACGCTCGGCTTGGGACAGGCTGTCGACTCTCCTGTGCCCTCGGTCCTTTCATACATGGACTGGCAACACTTGTACAATTTGCGCAGACACACGTCGCATTTGTCGGGGCTGTATGTGTTGCGGGTGAGACACGCCTGAAGCTCACAGGCTGCGTCAAAGAAATAGCTGTCTTCCGATTCCTCGTTCGGTGTTGATCAGGACTACTAACCTTCAGCTTGGCATGCTTGCTCGGAAGATGGCTAGAATGATTAGGATGATCAATTGCCTGAAAGCTGCTAAGTTATCGTACATGCCTCGCTCATGGCGCCGGGTCTGAAGTACCAGTGTGGGACCGTTGCTAGTTGGTTGGTTGGTTGGTTGAGTCGATCGTCTGGCTCGAGCAGAGAGAAAGAAGTTTTGAGTTCAAGTTGTCAACATGTTGCTGTTCGAACGTTAGACTTCAAAGCTTCACGCTTCAAGCAAGCTTCAAGCTTCAAGCTTCAACTTCAAGGATTTCGGGATCCAGTTGGCGCCTGACGACGTCATGGGAAGTTAGAGTTACATTTACATCAATCAACCAATACGGCATGTCTACAGGATCAACAGAACGATCATCAAGCATCCGCCATCAAAAGATGCGGAGACTCTCACCAAACTTATCCAAGGACCAGAACCGATAATCAACGACTCGGAAGAGTTCAGACGCTGTTCTATTACCTTGCGACTGCAAGATTTCTCCCGCGCACAATTGTAACGCGATTTTTGTAAGAGAGGTTTGCGCTTGTTTGTCTCTTTCTCTTCTCTTCCACCCGTTTTCCCTCCGGCCGTTCCAGTCTTTTTCAGTCTTTTTCGCTCCTACGATCTACGTCATTGCTCCCTTTTTTTATCTGAGTTCTTCTACTCTTCAAGCTTCATCTTTTGCTTATATTCGTAATCCTCGTCGCGATAACATCTATACGGACCGTCGATACCCAACAAGCAACAAGGGTCGAATGAAGAAGACTGTGCAGAACAAAGATCACATCAAGTCGGAACGCGACGAGGAGGAGGACGTCGAACCATGTGCAGCACGAGAATACAGAACGGCGTGTAGTACGACGAGCAACACAATGAATGCAATTGGCCCCGACTCTCTCATATCCGCGAGTCCCTCTCTCCTCTTCCACCGTCAAGGATTATACTCAACGATGAGGTTCTGGACATTGAACCGCAGCTGATATTGAAGTACGCGAATCGAGGATACACGTTAGCTTCCACGACAGCCGCCTGGACCCCACACTCGCGTTGTCGCCGCTCGGGCTGCTGCAGGAGACAACGAACGTTCGAGGATCGAGCATGCCTCCGCCTCACCTTCGACGACCGTCACGCGGTACATGCCAACGAGGACATACACGTCGCTTGGCGATTGTCGGACGCGCCTTGCAGAACGAACTACACCACCGTTGCGACAGGCCCCGCCGCATTCTGCGGCACCACGCACGAAATGACTCAGCGTTTCCGAAACTTACTGTAATTTACACTCTTTTCCTCTGTCCTGCTGTCCTGCTCCAAAAGTCTTCCATACTCTCCTACTCCTCATCGTCATACATTTTTAATGGTACTATGAACTAATATCTCTGCTATCACGCACATGCGCCCGCTTCGCCATATCTCGCCATGAGACGACTACTAACGCGTATCACTATGTAAACTATACAATGATGTACTTTTTTTAATGGTTCACAGCACCCATCGCCTCACGACCGTCCGCGTTCAGTCGCAAGGTGTGCTGCCGGCGACAGCCGGCGCTTCTCGACTGATCCGAAGGCGCTGAATTGTAACTCATATCTCCTCCTCTGACTACCGCGCGGAACCCACATCCCACTGGTCATTCGGAACCGGCCGTGCGCATGCAAGCGCCGCCGACACCCCCAAGTTGACATTAGGAGATAAATTGGGTGTGCGACACGGTTATACATATGACAGACCACACAAAGATACGGAAACACTCAGAACCCAGAAACAGATTTAGGTAACACTCTGGAAATACAATCACAAGTACTGGACGAGTATAGCTACAAAGACGAGTCATAATGTCCGCGAAGCTAGACGGCTAGTAGAAGTAGGATCAGCCACGTCGTTCGGTAAGGTAAACTATACTGCACATGCTACTATAGTTCAATGAGAAATCACTGCTACAAAAGTTCGGGCCTAAGGAAATATGTCGTAGACAGCAACGCCTCATGTAACATCCACATGAGATGCTGATCATGATCACTAGAGTTCCAGCGAGCATCGCAGAACCTGCAAGTCCGTACAACCCGGGCCCGGACACACGTGTCCTGGCCAAAACGTCTCGAAATCTGCAATCCGAACGGTAGAATTCTCCCGCAATAGAATGTTGCATGGCGAAAGATCATCGTGAACGATTCCGGCTTTGTGTAACTCGGCGACCTGATGGTAGATCGCCTCTCTGAGGATAGTGTCAACAACAGCAGTCATTCGCATGATGATAGCATACCGGGTCACCAGATCGAGATCAAAATCCATTAACGCAGTGCCGCAGTGCTCCAGGACTAAGATGGTCGTGCCCGTACTGTCTTCGTACAGCCCAAAGCAACGCGGTGCAATTCCTGGGTGATGATGCAAAATCTTGTATGCATCTAGTTCCTGCCTGAGCTTGAGACCGCTGGGCTCATCAATCGCAATTTTCAGCGCCACCTCTATCGTCTCTCCTCCAAGTGGCTCGATAAGAGCGTGACCACCCCAGACTTGATTAACGACCGACAGCTGATTGTTTATTCAGGAAGATGCCAGCACGAGGTGTCATTGGCAAGTCTACGCATCCTGCTGTCGCCGTGTCAGACCGACGTTCAGCGCTTTGAAGAGATTCGATGTCCAGCAATGTTGTACGGTCTTCGGGGGCTTCCTTTATTGAATCCTGGCGTCCTATCGTCCCTGAGGAGAGAGAGGCTCCATCCGAATTCGCAGCGTGGGAAATGCTTGCGTGAGTTGAAGTACCGTGCAAAGAGGACAATATTTCGGAATTCGATCTTGATGATCCCGACTCGTTAGATCCAACACTGACTACATTGGTAGATGTGTCGCCAGTACCGACAGAGTGAATGGGTACGAGATGTGTGAAGCCTGTTGAGCGAAATCCGCCCCCGTAGAACGCCAAATGGACGCCTTCAAAAGCATTCTGCCACAAATGAGACGAGGGCCACAAAATGGTACAGATGCACACACCAATTTCCATTGCTGCCGTTCCATACGCTTCTGCTGCTCATCGTAATCACCATGTTGGTTTTGATGGCTATCGTGACCATTATTGTCATCTCCATCATGATTGCTGTCTTCATCTGCTTTATTAAGACCTTCGTCGGCATCATCGTTCTCGTTATCTTCGCTCATGCCATCTTTGTCATTCCTTCGCCTCTTCTGCTTCGGCTGCTCCGCATCAGAACCGCCATGTGTACGTTTCTTTGCTCCATCTTTGGCGACCCCTAAAGGCGGGTCTCGCCAACGTTCACCGCCATTCGCCGAGGATCGAACCACTGCATCTTCAATTGCCGTGATGACAAGGCCAGTCAGATCTTGCAGGTAAGACTTCAGGTTGGAACCCAGGAGGAACATGTCTGACATGACAGCGACCTGCTCCTCTCGATGACGTTGAAGTACTGAAGACATAGGTCCAGACGTGAGAAGTTCGTAGGTGCCGTTATGCGTCACCAGGCGCGACCACATCTGATGTCAAGTTAAATATGTACGATGGAAGGAGGAAAATGAACGTCAGCCAAGTATTTACTTGAATATACGTTTCCCAAGCGCTTGACACGAACATCTCTGCATCGTCCAGCAAGGACTCGTCAGTCAGGCCAAGCGACGGACAAACGTCACGTATGGATGACTTGAGTTCAGCTAGCTGCTCGATATCTTTCGTGGCAGCCGTCGGAAATACCTTGGTCGCTTCTGTACCTTCATTTGCACCAATCTTCTTCGGATGCTTCTTCTTTCGTTTCACGCCTGGAGAGTAGGTTTTGTCATACACGGAGATCTGCTCTGCAACACGTTGGAAGGCTGCGCGGAGTTGTTCTTCTGATGGGAGTGCTACATTCGAGGGACCGTCTTGTGACATGCGCCCGTCAGCCGTTAGAGCCGCAAAGTGATCATGACAGAATTTGAATGGCTGGCATATGTCGCAGTCGATGCTGCACGACGGGAATGATCGCCCACTCCGAGCTAGAACCGCAATCATGGCAATCATCGACAGGTATATCCTAGGGTTTCCGGCAAGCACATTCTTGTATTCAATGGTCATGAGAGCGCCTAGTCCTCGGTATTTGTCCGGAATGAGAGATTCTGATTCTCCGCTAGTCACGAATTCGACAATTGCGTCGGCCCTTTCTGTTTTCCGGGTAGATGAAACGACAGTGAGAATCGGGGGAGGTTCGCCTTCCTCCCGACAGACAGAGTTGCAGAGCATGGCTGATATCAGCGTGAAAAGATCGTAGAATACTTTTCCCATAGCGTCAGCCACGCTTTCTTCGTTACTGAGGTGGGATGAGAAAGCACCCTTGATGGAATGGTTGATGAGATCGATAACGTGTCTCGATTGTTGTTCATCTCGTGCCAGGAACTTTACGCAAGTGTCATTCGATCCAACGAGCCGGAGGATTGCATCATGAAATGATATTAGCATCCCCTCATCTAGCCCTAGCTTCTTTATGCGCATATACGCAGGTAGATGCCTATCATAGATGGTAGGCGGTCGAGTGGCCAGGGAGCGAGTATGTTCCGGAGACAGCACGAAGTCCCCCTTTCGAATCTTTGCCATCTTTTCAAATATGAAGTCGATGGCTTCCTCGGCTTTCGGAGGGGAGGAGCCGCTAGATGAAAGAGACATGTTGAACAAGCAGGAGGACAGGAGATGCTTTGGTCGGAAAGAGAGCACGGAGCCACAGAGAGTCACAGAATCACACAGAGTCACGGACCTAAGATCCCACGGTGGACATACTCAAACATCTCTGCGCGCGTGTCCGAAACCAGTCTGCTTTCAAGCTGCTTGCGCTCGCAAGAGAACTGGCTGCTCCTCTGATATCAAACGATGCTGCGGAACTCACTGCACCGTGGCGTTTGGGGTCGACGCCCGAAGAGACCTCAATGTAGATTTTACGTCACCGGTAAAATTCCTGACTATCACTCGAAAGTCAACTGTCAGTGACCGTCCCGTATCGTTAGTCTTCACAAGGTGAAATGACAATCATGCTTGTAGTCTTCGTTTTCTCCGTCGACAGGGAAGCGGCTATGCGGAAAATGAGCCTAGCAATGTCAGTGAGATGCGGGCATCGAAGTGTGTTGCAAGCTCTCGGAGATGCATTACCCTTCCAGTCAAACCACATCCGAACAAAGCCGCTTCTCATGCAGGCTGTGTACCTTCCTATGTGGCTCATACATGCAGAGATTGAAGCGAAGATATGGCAACCGATGGCGCCGGACGGCGAGATCCAGCAGGTAGCGTAAGCATCCTGCAACTCAAACATATCTGCCTGAACTTGGCTTTTTCCCAGCAAAGCGTACTATGTATTCAACAAGCTCAAAGATCGTACGTTCGTGTGCTATCTATCACACTTCGCAATTCGACATGTCTTCCCCAGGTGCATGCCAGGTACAGGGTTATTTGCCATGTTCTATGACACCTGACTTCACTCCGCCTTGAAGGGATCGCGCATGACCCGTTGTCTCGAATCTCATTCTCATTACAACGATCCAACTGGATTTCATTTTGCATCCCCGCCTCTGAGTTGCATGACCAACCTCTCGAAGAGGACATTATATACATGGAATTCCAGCGCAGTCCGTTGGACATTGTGGACGCCGTCCGGTCGTTCTCACGAGAACAAGCAAATATGGGGAAGGACACACGGTTTCATCCTGGTACCGTGAAGGAAATCTTCGTGCGTCGAATTATTACAGCCTGCTCAAACAGCATCAGCACGCTGAGTTTTCGGGGCAGTTCTCAGCGAACCCTGTTCTAATGCCACTTTGGTTGGCACAATATGAGACCGTTTTGAAACAAAGAATCACTGTGATACTTGAGGCGTATCATGACAATGTCAGTTCATCAGCTTTTCCGCTTTGTGATAATAGTATGCACAACCCATGCACTCCAAGCACATCTCCTACTTCTTTTCATTCTCTAGAGCACCTTGTTCTACATGGCTGTGCTACTTTGCTTACATTGCGCTTACAGGGTCGCATCATTGTCGTAGATACCGATAAACCGGCTAAACCCGTCTTGACGGAGAAAA
This sequence comes from Laetiporus sulphureus 93-53, assembly GCF_001632365.1. Taxonomy (NCBI): domain Eukaryota; kingdom Fungi; phylum Basidiomycota; class Agaricomycetes; order Polyporales; family Laetiporaceae; genus Laetiporus; species Laetiporus sulphureus. The sequence continues at coordinate 427,538 of NW_024468540.1, forward strand.
AGACTTCCGTACTGAAGCTGATCACCAAATTCCTTCGTCGACAACTTCCTTACAACCGTCATGTCTACTCCGCTGAAGAGCGCACCGATTTCGCGCATGTCGAGACTCTATCCTTCGTGGAGCCGGAGTATCCACCGGGTCGTGTTATGACGGAGTGGATCAACGAACATTTGTCTCAGGGGTTGTTGGTGAACGACACCGTGCTCGGCCGGCATGGAGATGGTATACCGGCCTCAGACTGGGAAGACCCTCGTATTCGACCTCTGGTTCTCGAAGACACCATGCGCAACGACCTCTACATGGAAATTGACTGTTACCGTCGCGCCGTGGAAGCAGTACTTCAGGTATGACACGTTTCGTGGCTCTAAGTCATTATCAATATTTTTGACCTGTTTGCAGGCCCGCAAGCCCGGCTACACGAGCAAAATGCACGGCTACGTTGCCATACCCAACTTCTCTAGGGTGGACAATATCACACCGCGCATGCGAGAAATTACAAGCATGTACCGCCGCGTCGCTGCCAGCAACAGAGAGCTGAGAGAAATAGTGCCCACGGAGAGCTTGCGAGCGCGGCTGAAAGAGGCCGAGCGTTGGATGACGGAGTGGCGACCGGATTGGTGGGAGGAGCGCGAGAGCGGTGTAGCTAATCCCATCGGGAATCCAAAAAGTGGTCGTGGTTCCACAGCGCGGACCCCGAGATCGTGAGGCTGGTGACCGTAATGCATATAGATGATTTTTGCTAGGGATGTAGAGCACATGACCTCCCACCCTCGAGGATGGGCCACCGATTAGACGTCAATGGCTGCGATGATTAAGTGCACGTAACGATTTGCCGTGTTGCCTGGAGGAGGGGCAGTGACTTCGACGATGAAAGACTTTTCACCGCTTCAAATTTGGTGAAGGATGCGATATATTTGAAATCTCCATTGTTTTGTGGTAGAATTACAATCACAACTTAACGGTCCGTTGAAATAAGTTCTATCCATTGGTCAGCTTTGATAAGCCTTAACGAAACGGCTGGCTCACAGAGGTGTTCCGCACAGCAGCACTACCGATGTATCGGATTCAGTCGTCAACGTGCCAGCCGTTGCAGAATCCGATCATGCAACGCTTTCCCCACAGCTCTGACAGCGGGGGCGTCACAAATCATGCCGATATCAATCGGTGTGACCCGTCCGCTAACCCCTGCCGAGCCCACAGATTTCAGAACCTCCGAGATCATGGCAGGAAAGTCTGCTATTGGTTGCAGCAGGAGGCTGGTATCGGCTGCTCGATCTGGTGCCGAGCGATAAAGCGGCGTAGGCTTGCTCGGAGATTGGTTGTTCAACCCAACGAGTTTTCCGGATGAATCTTCGGCGGCGAACAAAGAGAAGGCACCATCCATGACAAGGACCCTGCCTTCTGTCATCAACCGGAAATCGAGCGCATGCCTGAACGTCGGCGTGAGTGAACGTGTTCATCATGAGTCTACGAAGCCCGCACCTTAAATCACCGTAGAGAATTCTAAACCAATACGCCGACTTCGGGAAGACATCGACATTGTCTCCTGATCGTGAGGTCGCGCTTCTGATGTCCTCAAGTTCCAGAACGATAGGCAAGGTATCGCGTAGCAAGGCGACGAGCGTGTGTAGAGACGCTGACAATCGGCCGTGTCTCAGTAGGGTGCATAGATATGGCTCTAGATCTTCGTGAGGGTTGTATGATGACCCTCCGTCCGGAGGCTTTTGCCCTATTGTATCTGTATCTGAAACGCGCGAGAACGTCAACTCGTATGACCCGCCAGTCAGAGACAGCTGATCCACGCAGGTGATGGAAACTGTGTAGTCGCCAGAATACGCAAACTCGACTGTTTGCAGGTCAAACGAGAGTAGCCGGACGTCTGACCATCTGTACTTCTGCGACATCTGGGCCACTACAGAAAACATCAGCCAATCGCACCGCAGGATGTCAAGAGAATGTCTTACCCTCCCGAGCCACGACGACCATCTTCGACACTCGCCCCCACTCCTCCAGGAACTCGTCAACACATTTGTCCACGTCTTCAGAAAGGAACGAGACGATAGCCTCTGTGGTATCATAGATGATTCTTTTCGATGGTCGTATGATACTGCTGCTACTGCTTGCCCTCTTGCCAATGGGTTGCTGTACGTACTTGAGTTTGACACACGTCACGACCTGCATAGGTTCGTCAGCGAAGGGCCGTGAAAGGGAGAGACACTGCAAAGAACCTGAGCCTGATTTTCAGACCACCAGTGCAATGGAATGATCCGGATGTTTGGCATCGCAGCCTCCGCAGCTGGGGCGCCTGACAGGATATCCGACGATTGTACACATAGGGCCGGTATAGACCGCGTGAGCGTCGACTGAACGAGCGCAAGTTCGGGTATCTTTGCGATATTGCTCGCATCGACGGTTGTGTATGGTATACTTCTGGACTTGAACTGTTGTTCAATCTTCGTATACGCGACGCGAGCACTGCGGAGTGTTCAGTACTCAGACACCGCGAACGGGAATGAGGACATACCAACAGAACGCATAGATCTCTCGCAACGTGTGCGTCTCGAGGTTGAACCTCCTGGAATATCATCAGCAGCGAGCAGCCGGTCGAAGATCATGCTACATACCGTCGCGTATACTGTTCTATAGAGCGTAGGTGCTCACCCTCATCATGAAGTCCGCGCTTCCGCTTTTGTCCAACCACGCCAGCATCAGCACCGTCTGCATGTGCCACGATGATCTCGTCACCGTGTATCCGCTTTACGTCCAGCCAGCCGACGTCCCTCATCGCCATTTGCGGGAACATGTCATTCTCGTTCTGCTGCACTTCGACCGAGATGAGAGCATATCTGAAATCTTCGTCCGCGATGACCAGGACGAGGTAATGGTTCGGAAACTTGGCCAATTGGATATACAACATGTCCTCCCGGCTGCGGCCGATTTTGCTGAGTTCTGTGATTAATTGAGCATTCGCAGCGACCGAGTAGAGTCAATAGATTAAGCTCACCTTCCGGAGGAAAGTTCCGTGTGCTGAAAGTCTGCAAGCCGATATAATTCGCTTTTTGCCGCGCGTTGTCGATGATAGTCTAGCGCAATTGTCAGATTATATAAGAAAGGCGGCATGAGATACTCACATTACGCTTGAGCACAAGCAGGCGGTAAGGAAGAGTACGCGGATCCATGTTTACCATAGCGGTGATGAACGCATAGCGTCTTCCTCGGCCGGCAGCGGCAAGATCCCCCATGTCTCTCAGATTTAATTGCCCAGTTCGGGGATCGATCGTAATGATTACAACCTCATCGGCACATAGGTGAGTACGGAGAGCGAGCAAGCCCTCTGTGAACCAGGTACGTCAATATCGGCAGCTTCGAGCACATGATTGTAGCCAGACCATCTACAACCAACGTAATCTCCCCTGGAGGAGAGAACATGGCCCGTGTTTCATTCCCATTTTGCAGCTGATGCTGGATGACTTTCAAGATCGCCTCCGAGTGCTTGGCAAGCACCTTCCGCAGCAATGACTCGAAGTCTAGGTTATCCGAGTCCTAAACACATCCTCCATCAGGTGCTCCTCAGTTTGAATCTACATGCAACACGTACGATCGCGAGCTCAGCCTGCGATAGGTGGATATCCTGAGCCGGTACGGAGATGCCCAGTGCGTTCACCACCGGCTCCCACTTCACTTCAAATTGCAGTGGCTCGACTTCGTCAGACGGACGCTTGACATCCAGCTTTGCCTTCTCTTGCAGCTCGGCGAGAACGCGGGCCTTGGGCGAGCGATTGTCCTTATTATTCTTCGCTGCTGGCACGCGAACGATCGAGATCGTCAGGCGACCCCCAAGGAGAGGTATTGGCGGAGGCTGTCGGCCAGGGATTTTGGACGGTGGTTTGCGACTGGGAGGTATCAACTATCGAAGTTGATTTTGGCAAGCTGAATAGACGTACATCCAATATGACACCACCATTGTTTGCCGGCTATTCGTCATTTCAACGGTGAGGAAGTCTGCCCATCCGAGGCTTCGCAGGCGCTCTGCCTAGAGAGAGATCACGTTTCAATATATCAGCATAGATACAGCAGTGTAACATACCTGGAACCAGAGAATCTCCAATTGATAAGATAATGACATCATTTCTTCAGGCGGGTCAACGACCATTCATGCGCCGTACAGAATGACTTCTTACGGAGCATGTTGTACACTCGCACAAGAGGAGCGTCCGTGATTCCCTCAGGCAGCTGAGGTCTAGGTGGTATCTCAACACCGGGAGGCAGAGGAGGCTGATCTGGCGGTAGCGGCAGATAGAATGCGAGTCGTGCATCCGCTTCGTCCGTGATATGTCTCCTCAAGATGCCAACCGGTTTTCGAGGGAACTCTGCTATTATCAATCGCTGTCCATATACGTGAGAAAGGCTGGAAAGTCACCTTGCAGGCCCGTTCGATCTCCTCCGATATTGAACAGAAACTCGACGTTAACGAAGAACCATCCATCGTCCTTCTTCGCGCCGCGTAGACACAAAGATACCTCAAACAATTTCGGTACGAAAAAGGAGACTCGGCCGTCCGCTGCATGGTGCTAAGTGAGAGATTTCAGCAGAACGAATCGTGTATCATTACCAATGCGGTAGCTAGACATCTCAGGAGGGATTATCTCTATCATCCTGAGACGGAAGCGGATGGCGTCCTCGACATCTTCGAGTGTGTGCTTGACTTCGTCATCCGTAAGCGGTATTGGTGGTATGACCAGTCTCTGAATAGAACAAGCAAATGAGAAGGTTTGACACTATATATGCCACTGTCACGACCTTAATCTTAGAAGGCAATCTCCGATATGACCCGGTAGTAAGAACGTCCAGGGAAGTCAATAGATCGTGATTGCGCATTCTAATCACCCATTGAATAACCGTTGATAACGCTTACTTGCAGACGCACCTCGCCGCATTCAAAGTATCTCTGTGAGTCAGCAAAACATCCTGCGCACGTAGGAACTGGTTATTCTGCTCCATGAGAAATGTTGTGATATTCTTGAAGATGGCATTAGTAACGAAGGTGCACAGTTCATGCCACCGAGTAGATGTACCATGGCTTTCTGCACGATACCAGCATCGCGCGACCACTTCACTACGGCATACAGCTTCACAACCTGCTTCTTCGTCGCCACCACCCAATCCGCCAAAGTCCGCTTTCGCGCAGTATCCGACATGTTCGGCAAACTGGCTACAGTCAGCCCCCTCATATGGTAGATTGAGACAGAAGGCTCACGTCTCAGCTAACTCTGACAACTCTGCATAAATTGTCTGCGCCATACGAGAAAGCAACTCTCCGAGTGGGATCATGTCGTTCTGCACCATAGGAAGCGCGTGCTCCAGCTCCTCCACCGTTGGCTCATGCGTGCTGTTGATGTGCGACGGTCCATCTGTAATATGAACGATGTGGCCATTCACGCCGTTGGGCTCCATTGTAGACCGCCACACGGGAGTCGTATTGTAGCAAGAAGTGGATGCCCGTCAGAGATTGTCGCTCTTCGATGATGGTTGTAGCAGCAAGAAGAACGTTCAGACGGTACTAGCAGAACTTAGGCTCCGGTCAGATATCCTGGTAGCCTGACGGAAATAAGGAAAGACACCAGCTAGACCTGTAGCCTTGACTTGGATTATTGTTTGAATGCAACAAGACGCGCTTCCTGTTTAGGACACGACGTGGTCACAGTAGCGCGCGTAACGTGTGGCGGCGTCTCTCTTGATGCCTGCACTTTGCACTCTCCTACTAGGTCTCTACGCCTCTACGCACACGACATTAGCTGCGCACGCGGGCAGTGCGCATCGACTACTTGTGGTGGACGGCAGCTGTGAAGTTTATGCCCCTCTGTGCGGTTGTCTACAATGGATTATCTGAAGAGTCTAGGCTCTGCGGCTGTATCGTCTCTCGTCCAGAAATCTGGTTTAACGCTGCCATTCTCCCTTGGAACGAAGGTTGCCTCATTTGAAGGACAGTCTATATGGTCCCTGTATGATGGTACAAAGCGGGTGCGGCTAGTCGAACTGTGTTACCTGACACGTGGATGAACATTGACTGGTTTGTAGGACGATGGCTCTTCAGTATCAATATTCGAATTTGATGCTTCCAATGCTAGTAAAAGGAATCTACTACCATTGGCAAAGAATGCTCTCAGGAAACTGAGGACTGTGCGCCATCCGGACGTCCTGAAGTTTATGGATGCGGTGGAGACGGATAGCACGATATACATCATGACCGAGCGAGTACGGCCGCTATCTTTGGCAATTTCGGAATGGGCCACCAAGAGCGTGCAAGAGAGGGAGGACTGGCTGATATGGGGACTGCATAGGATATCGGTAAGCATCTGCACTCCTCTCTCTGCCGCAAAATATTTATGGCTGCTATACAGGTGGCACTCGCTTTTGTGAACGATTCCTGCGTCTCCACCCATGGAAACGTCCGTGTAGGGTCTGTCTTCATAGCAGCTTCTGGAGAATGGAGGCTGGGTGGATTTGAGCTTTTAAGCAGTCCCAAAGATGAGGGAGCCGTGCTATATGTGCGTGGCACGCGATCATGTCTAGTCGTAACCGAAATCAATACTTGTGTTTCCGTAGACCCTGGGCAGCTTGCTCTCGGAAGCATCAATGTATTCACCGCCAGAAGTGAAGAAGAGCGGTTGGTCCGTGCTTAAAGAGTGAATTCGACATTCTTGAACTATCGTTGAGCTGCTAATGCGTGATTTAGACATAATGTAGCTGCGGCAGATGCATATGCACTCGGCCTCCTCATATTCTGCGCTTTCAATACATCGCTTCCACTGCCTGCCACCGTCCATCCACCTCATCCACCGCCTACAGCTGCATCCCGAGGATCAATCCCGAACACCTTGTTCTCTCCGTACAAGAGACTCTTGAACCCGAATCCGAAAGCTCGCTTGACACCACAGCATTTCTTGGAGTTGGGTATGGCAGAGACCGCTGGGGACGGTTCCGGTTTTTTCGCAAAGAACCGCTTGGTGAAGGTGTGCTCCGGGCTGGATAATTTCAGCGTTGGGAGCGAATCTGACAGGGCAGCCCTGATACGGTGGGTCTCCTGATGACATCTAAGAGACGTCAGTCTAACTGTCTGCTTCTCGCTCTGTCAGAACCCTGAAAGAATCAGCATCATCGTTCCCCTCTGAATTCGTTTCGTATCGCGTGCTTCCGTCTTTAGTTTCTGCACTCCAGTTTGGCGGGGCGTCAGCGCCATCCATTCTTCCTCTAGTCCTTCAGCTTGGTCAGAACGTCGCGCCTGCTGATTATGCGAATGTCATCCTCGTCCATCTGGTGAAGCTTTACGCGAGCCAGGACCGAGGCACGCGGCTGGCGCTTCTTGACCACCTGCCAGAATACGCTGATAAGCTCGACAAGAAGACGGTCTCTGACAAGATTTGGCCGAATTTGGTGAGAGGCGGATCGATAGATTGCGTAGTACTTACCTGACGGAGCAACGACGCGCCGTAGCAAACAGGATTCGCGGATACCGTCGCTATCATTCGCGAAGCCACAGTCAAGTCGATCATCCTCTTGTCAGACAAAGTGCGGTTCAATTCGCTTTATATATCTGCTGACGATCTCACGCTGTGCCGAGACAGTTTAGCGATCGCATATTAAACAATGACCTCCTGCGCTTCCTCGCCAAAATGCAAGGCGATCCCGAAGCGTCCATCCGCACCAATACGTGCATCCTTATCGGACGCCTCGGGCCCTCTCTCGGTTACAATACGAAGCGCAAGGTGTTGGTGCCCGCATTCACGCGAGCGCTGAAGGACCCATTCGTGCATGCGCGGGTGGCGGGCTTGATGGCGTTCATGGCAACGATAGACTGCTATGATATGGAGGACCTGGCTACGAAAGTCATTCCAAACATGGCTTTTACGATGACCGACAAGGAGAAGTAAGTCTGCGCTCTGGGATCTATCACAGATTCCTTACATTCGACAGGCTCGTGCGCGACCAAGCGTTCAAGGCCATGGAGCTGTTCGTGAAGAAACTCCAAGAGAATGCTGCGAGCATGGTAAGCAACAAGTCCTGACCTGCGCAGACTGAGATCTCAAAGTGGTATCATACCAGCCGGAGACGGCCATTCCTGAAAATGGTGAAAGTGTGCCCGGCTCCCTTCCTCCATCGTCTCCTGGCCCGAACACCCTCGTGAACACAGCAGCAGGTGCTGCTGGCGCCCTCGCTGGATGGGCTATCTCGTCCATAAGCAAGAAGGTCAGTACATCACTCTATATGCTCTCGCCAATACTGACAGCCGGATTAGCTCGCGGCGGGAGATTTGCAGAGCACAATAGACACCGGCACAGAGCGGCCTACATCTGCACCCCCGCCCTCCGGACTTACTGGCTCTAATGGCCTTGGCAGCACAGGTTCAGAGCGTCCTCCAGCTCGGATGAGCACGACACTGTCATCGCCGGCTGCGCCGGCGCGTCCCGCGAGCATGGTTGCCTCATCGAAGACGAAGGCAATGCACTTGGGAGGACACGACACGTTGGCGAGTCAGTCATCGTCCAGCGCGATCCCGGACTGGGCGCAGGAAGCGGCAGCAGAGGCTGCCATCTCGGAGAGCAATCCATGGGGCAACGATGACTTGATCGATATCAATGCTGATCAGGATGACTGGAGTAAATGTTTGTGATCAAGCTTTCCACGTACAATTGATGAATGTTTCGGAATAGGTGCATTCGAAAGTGCTCCGGCACCTGTTGTAGGGTTAGGCTTCGGAGACGCGGTGGAACAGCCGTGGTCAGGATTTCATTCGCCATCAGCTACGCAGGGCAATGGTTCGCAAATACAAACCTCGAAAATACATCAGCCAAAGCCACGAGCGCCCACCGGTACGCAATCAACGCATAGACTGTCTGCTGTTTCAAGCCTCGCGAGATCGCCTACGCCGTCCGATCATGGCGGGGCAAGTCCTAGCTCAGATAAAGCCACCGCAGCACAAGCACATCATAACATAGTCGGCATGACGAAGGAGGAGAAGGCCGCGGAGATGGCTCGCCGGAAGGAGGAAAGGAAGCAGGTGGGTCATATTCGCGACTACAATGCGTGGGCGGACGCTGATGATTGAACAAAACAGCGCATAGCAGCATTGAAAGAGCACAAGAAACAAGCAGGCACTGCCAAAAGCTGATTAGTACATACATTCATGCCTCTCCTATACCCATAGCTACAAGAAGAACTGTGAGTAGAACATCTCATATTAATGCATACTGGGTATCATATATCATATATCAAACTTCAAAACCTCGTTATGACTTGTCTTCCGTTGATCGTAACTCTTCGACCGGAACCCGCACAAGCCGTTCGCCAGCCAGTAGGGAGGGAGAATCGTCTTCCTCAGATTGCCGTTCGCGCGTCGATACTGCAATGGGTGTCAATGTCGAAAGGAGAACGGAGGAGGAGGATACATACAGAATAGGCTTAGGATTCTGAACATGTTAGGCCATTGGTCGAGGACCTGCCCGTGCACTGATACGATGTAATGAACGGTAGCACTGTTCTAACAATACTATACATACCTCTCCCTGCTTCCGCCATCACGTCGAAGTCATCGCCTATTTCCTCCATGCGTTTGAGGAACTGTGAGCTTGCTCTCTCTAGAGCCGCGACAGCTTCGTACTCCTTCTTCTTCTCAAGCAATGCTTGCGATAAGGAGACATTGGTGGAACCTGAAGATATTTGAGATTGTCTCGCCGATGATTGGCGCATCCTAGTCTCATGAAAGCTCAGAATCGCCTTGGAACAGCAAAGGCAGACAGACAGTGGTTGTTGTGGCCACATACCTTTTGTGGCACCATCACGTGGCCTACTCAGATACGAACGCGCTTCAATTCATCAAACAGCCTTGCCCGTCGACGACCACAGTGAACTCGTCGTCGTCTCTCACGATGCACGACGACATGGATACCTCCCTCTCTGCGGTACCTCGTCTCAGACTCACGAGACCTCAATCTCGGACAGACACCTACACACCTGTGGCAGGACCTTCGCGCCTCTCCCCAAACATGAACCCATACGAGGAGGAACAGGACGAAGAGGCCACTCCTCGAGTGCCAACAGCTTCTATAGCACCGGATCCTTCACAACCCTCTAATGGATCTCCAGGCTCAGACAGGGGATCTTCACGTCTCCGTGCTCTTCTCGCCCGCGTTCCGAACACGAACCCAACTACTCCTCCTCGCGCGACCTCCTCACGCGTGATTGACGTGACCACGCCCTCTGAGCCGGACTCTGATCTTGACCCGCCATACTCAACGACTGCCACTCCAAGTTTTGCCCGCGAGAGCCTGAGGGTTCTCTTCTCTCGCGCTTTGCGTGAGCCCGGGAACACGCCACGCCGAGAAAGTCCTCGTCATAACAGTCTCGATGAAAGTGAAGTCGAGACGACTCCCAGGGAAGAGACATTTGCATGGGAGGCATCAGGGAAGGATATAAGAAGGGACTTGAGTGACGAGGAGGCGGAACGTCTTGCCAGTGAGTTATCTCCATCTTTCCTGTAGTTGTACAGAAAGTCTCGCTCTTCACGCTTTCCACGTTAAACTGATATGTTAATGCATATGAGACGCGCCATGATTGATGGATGCAGATCGGATGTAGTCTGATGGTGTAGACCGCGCAACAACAGCATGGGAACCCGAGGAATGAATTTCATGAACCATGGCTTGATCTTGCTCTAGGGTGTCAACAATTGCCACACCATAATGCTAAAGCATCCATCATCATAGATACCTCGAAACAATCAGACGAGACCCTTCGATTGTCACCTGCCGCGGCCACGTACGATGCGTTGCGAGAGCGGTTGGTCAGGTCACGCACGGTATTCCCCTCACCTCCCCCTGCGCGTAAGTCGGACTCAGAGTAGTTCTTCAGAGCACATATGCTGACAACGTGTGCAGAGATGGTAACGGAGATGTCCATGCCTCCAACGGACACGGAAACGAACACGACGGAGGCCAATGAGCGGGAAGAGGTGCCACTCCCAGCAGCCACGCCGATGCGCACGCTGCAGATGTCAGATCTGGAGGCTGATACAAGTGAGTGTCATGCACTCGTGGATCTTCTTGGCAATCTCATGTGTCATCCAGACCTGTTGGATGGAGACACAGAAATGCAAAAGGAGCTAGGAGCGGTTGGAAGTTCTGACAATGAGATGTCAGTGCCTGCGCGTCCTCGTGAGTTTATCATTCGGATGCTCGTCGTATGTAGCCTGAGGTGCGCCAGCATCGTTTCCTCCGCCGCGGCCGAAGACTTTTACGTCTCCCGCTCGATCTGCCTCCTGGGAGTCTCACTCTAAATCGCATCATGCACATGGGATTCCTCTAACACGCCCTACTGTTGAAATCCCTCGTACGTGGTGCGCTCTATGACTGAGAGTTATCCATACTGATTGATAGACACAGCGCTGAGGCGTCTGTCCCACGGAGGTGATGAACGTGAGCTTTGCACATCACCTCACTCTTTCTGGCGTGCTCATGAGGCATCCAGGTAGAGATCGTGAACGTGGTTGGAACCATCCTCAAGCGAAGTCACCTGCGACAACAGGCAAGTAAGGCATTCTTCAGTGCTGCGTAGATTTACGAGAGCGTTTCATCAGCAGGCCTTAAGAATAGCCCTTTAAAAGCGCATTCAAGAAGAAGTAGTAGCACATCTCTCCAATCACTAGATGAGGCCGGATCCTCGAGAGCAAGCTCGGTATCGTCGCGTTTGGAATGTGAGACGCGAATCCTCCTCTTGTAGACCCAATTGTCTAACACAGCAGCAGACCGGGAGAGCATGACGGAACAGGAACAGCAGCGCCAGAGGGACCGCGAAAGAGAATGGGATAAGCAAAGCTCGAGGATGATACGTTCCGACCCCAATCTTAACTTGCAGGATCTAGCGCATGAGCACGACCAGCCTGCTCGGCCAGCTTCTCCTGAGCCGTACATGACGCAGAGTGCGCCTACTCTCTCTCGAAATTCGTCGTACAGCTCGATGCCTACCTCAAGCAGGGCAGGCTCACCGACGCCTCGAGCTTCTCAAATGACACTGGAGCCCGAGGTTCTGGATTTTGAAGCTGTACAGAGACCCGATGGCACTTTCACTTTAAGAAAGACGGTGTTCCCTTTGCGCACTCAGTCAGTATCCCCCCCTCCCAACCCTCCTTCTGAACCCAGAGAGCGTAGCGTGAGCACTACGCCGTCGAAGATACCGATGGTGAGGCGCAGAGGAACGAGATCTGTAGCAAGGGAGAAGTCTACAGATGCCCGTGTTGTGGCCCGCTCCGAAAGTGTCAACGGACAGATTCCCTCGAGAACTGCGTCAAGAACTGCATCTCCTATGATAAACCCGACCTCGGGGCAGCCTGCTGAGGAAGAGTTTCCACGACCATCGTCGCCTGTATCATCTTCGTCTTCTCAACTGCAACATGAACAAGATCAAACAACTGGCTATCACAGTCGTTTCGGTTGGTCATTTCCTCAAAATCGAACATCACTTCCACCTCTAGAGAGGGTGACCCCTGAGAGGCCGAAGGCGTCTGGGTCTCGGCAGGGAAGCAGGATTCCTGCCTCGCCAGGGGCAAATGCCCTCTCGCGCTCGTCTAGCCAGACAGGGGACGTCTCTGAAGCTCCGGCACCAGAATGGGTGTCAACTGCCTATCGCCGTGGCCATAGGAGAGGTACTACAGAACTTACTCGACCCGTTGGGCCCATTCCGCCACCAGCTCCAGACTCGGATCCTGAACCGGAGCCGAAGCGGAAACCAATGTCATCCGTTGACACGGAGTCTGAGCTCGACCGTGAACCCTTCCCGTCTGTCGTGCAGGATGAGAGGGTCTTTGGTATGTCGGTCATCTTGTAGGTACTACCGCAGAAGCTTAACCGTCTACTCGTTTCACAGGCACGGATGATGAGTTCGGACTGGCCACCAGTACACCGCCAGGACAGGCGGCAGAATTACCGACTGCAGAGGCCGATTCGACTGTTCGTTTGTCTTCGAAACGGGCGGATGTTCAGAACGAGGCAGAGGGCGAAGATGATACAGAAAATCTATCCAGGGTTCCTCCTCCAAGGCCTGAGGCTCCTCCACCGTCGCCGCCTAGTCCTTCACACAAGCTGCCTCCCATGTTCCCTCCGGAGACGCCAACGAAGCACCCTTTCAATGCTTCGAATATGGACTTTTACACGCCCTCGCCCCCGAGAGACATGTCCGGTCTGCCTGAACCCTCGTCTTTCGCCACGGAACAGCCTTCCGAAGCTGATCGCACGCCCATGAATCCTGATGCGACGGCCAATCTGACAGCTATGAAGACTCCGAGGCCTCCAGGGGCTTGGTTGCAGACTCCTGTCTCTCAGCACCCTTCGCGTGGCCCGTCCTCTCGAGCACAATCGACCCCACCAAATGGCGGCGAGACCTCCACTGTGGACGAGATGGCTGCGCCCGTGCAAACATGGCCTCGCACGGGCTCTGCTCCTTTGCAGACACCTGCACCTCCAGGTGCTTGGATGCAGACGCCTGGAGCATCCGCTCGGAAGAGGAGCATTCTAAAAGTCCGCTTCGACGTCGATACCGAGACCACGGATGCAGAAAGCGCTGCGGAACTTCCCTCGCAGGAGCCTCCCAGTTTCCCCGCTATCGGTGCATGGCGCAGCGACGAGCGCTCTGCGGAGGCATTAGGCTCCGTAAAGCGCGAGAACGACGAAGGCGGCCTCTCGCGTAAGGCTGAGGGCTACACCGCTGAGCCTTCTAAGCCAGTTAGAACCCATCGCAAATCGTGGGGTATGCGGATCGTGGACGCGTTCGGCCGCGAGACGAAGATGGAGGAGGAAGCCCCGGAGTTACCGGAAGATCCCGTCCCAGAGCAGAAGCCTATTCGCAAAACGAAGAGATCGAGTTTCTCGAACCATAAAGCTCGGAATCCGGTGAAGATCGTCGACGCGATGGGTCGGGAAGTGGAGGATGTCATTGAAGAGTCCGACAGCCCACTGCCTCACAATGAGGCGCTCGCTCGTGTTCGAGAGACCATTGCACACATGGCAGAGGATCTCAGCGAAGTTGACAGGTGGGTAAAGCTAAAGCTCTCGTTTTCTATGGATGGTCTGTGTCTGAAAGTAGATCCAGATCCTGCGAGATCCTTGCCGCCGAAGATAACCACGTGGGTGCACTTGAGAATGCTTCCAAGGCCGCGAGAAGCGCGAGAAGTAAGATCACAAAATCTCTCCGCCTGGTCAAGACCGCGGAGAGTGATTTGAAGAGCAAATACGGACCTCTGAGAGAGAGCATGAAGAAGACCAGGTTCATTCTTGTACGTTAGTTACGATTGCATTGCGTCGTCTTACGGCTTAACCCGCTCACCAGCCTGGCTCGGATGATCCTCCCCAGACGACGTGGAGTATTTCTTGGTTTTGGTGTTTAATGCTCATTCAGTTGGTCTTATGCCTCTTGGTGTATCGGTAAGGAAGTATCTGTTCTTCTTTGACGTTTTTGAAACAATATTTAAGTAGGTTCGCATACGACCGCGCGAAGCGTGCGTTCCTTATGACATACTATGACCCTTTCAATGCGGAGCTCTACGCCTATTCTCCTATCTCATCCGGTCAACCGACGCGTTCCCTATCGTGGTCAGTGTTCTCCATTCCGGAGGCCATTGACCGTGTAGGTTGGGTGGGCGCTTTCAAGGAATTCTGGGGCAACGTGTCAAGCGCCGTCTTCGATCTTCGACGGCATACAACTGATATCTTGAATACAGACTATGAAGGACATACATCATCATCCTCCTGGCCCACATGATATCAAGAATATCTGTATATGTCGCGCTTCTTGCTGTTACTGAGCAGGCTCTCTTGTTTAACCTATCGTAACGCGGTATCTATATTCCACGAATTTGTAGCCTTGCTGATCGCTTAGTAAAAGGACTTCTTGTATCTTGCTCTCGATGAACGATTATTGCTGAACTTTTAAACCCTCGGACTACAGAAGCAACATCGCGCGTCGTGGTCGTGACGATCTCTCACTGCCTTTCTGCGTTATACTGTTGCTGACTTGTACATTCGCTTCTGTAGTATGCATGGATCGCGTGAAATGCTTTGATGTAGGTCAGCACATTCGACTCTTAATTTTCGGTTTGCGTCAAGGCGAAAAGGCGCTTTTCAAGCACCGCCGATGCCAGTTGTCATTATGAAGTGCGTTACGTATGCATCGAGTTGCACCGGCTGGTATCGTCCTTCCACAGTCAATCGTCCTTCTTGTCCTTCACCGATGATGTAGAGACATATCGGAAGCTGAAGGTGGCAGAAGCTCAACAGAACGATTCAAGGGCGCCGAGCGTAATTCAGCAGATCAAAATGGACATGATTCCAGTTCTCACCATGACACAAGCCCTTGTTGCTTTTGGGAGGCCCGATAGTAGTTGATGTATGCTATCATAGCTCATCGGACTGATGAGCTCTGTCTTGAGTTCACTTGTATCGAGATTAGAGATGTATTGCGAGCGAGATACATTTTATTCGTTCAAGCTACAAGAATCGGCTTAGTGACGCGACCCCTAGCACGACGGGTTTAGACGACGTATCAGCGGCGCCATTTCGCCATACTTTCCGAATACGACTTTCCGGTACCTCAAGTCTCCTAAGCCGATGGGGCCGCCTTTACAATAGGAGTCCAGTCCAGATACATGAACACCAGAGGGGGGGTCACAAGCGCATATAGGCACGTACACCATCGACGACACGGTCACGGGGGAAGTGTCTACTGCGATGGACAACTCGCAAGCGCTGTCCTCCCGCACAAGCACCACGATGACCCTAGGTCGACCTCGCAAGTTGGGCATCGCTCGTCCCTACCACATGCTTGCGCAGGTCTTCCAGATTATCTGGCTTGCCGTCATCTGCTACAACGAATATGGCACATTCCGCAACCACGTCTCCCACTGCCCATGGCCGGACCACTCACTGCTACTATCTGTATGCATGCTTTTCACATCCAAACATTAGACACGCTTCACGAATCTGCAGACCGGTACTTCATCTGAAGACAGCCCGCGGCCGACTCATGTCCTCGTCCTCGCAGACCCCCAAGTCCTCGATGCTAATTCGTACCCGGGGCGCCATCCCTTGCTTGTATGGATCACACGGAAGACCGTAGATATGAACCTTCGAAAGAGCTGGCGTGCTGCGTTGAACCTCAAACCTGACGCGGTGGTGTTCTTGGGAGACATGATGGACAACGGACGCGCTGCAATGTCCGATGAAGAGTGAGTGTTGCTGCATGTGCGGAGTGATTTGCAACCAGTTTTTCGAGAAGGTCATGAGACTTATTGTCCATCAGATACGAAGACTATTATCAGCACTTTCGCCGGATCTTTAGGCCAGCATCCGAGGACCCGTTACTCACGTTCTACATCCCCGGTAATCATGACATAGGGTATGCAACCGCCTCTCGCTCATCATATCCCATATGTATCCCATCTCACCTCCCTGTGCAGCCTTGGCCGTTCAGCCCGGTTCTCTGAAGAGGCCTTGGAGCGCTACACCTCTCACTTCGGTCCGCTCAATCAGCTCGTCGATATAGGCGGTCACACGTTAGTGATGATAAATGCTCCTGGGCTCGTACAAGAGGAGACTCTGCGTGCCGACGACGGCCTTGAGCGCGATCAATGGGCGTTGGCACATCCGACTGGAACGATTGCCTTTGTGGAGTTGCTGAGGTCTCGTATGTCGTTCCCGAATCTACTGGCGTCACAGAGTGCATTGATCAGCCCCTATTTAAGGTCGTCTGCACAATCCGGCTGTGCTCTTCACGCATATACCTTTATCTCGACCAGAGGGTGCATCCTGCGGTCCTCTGCGAGAGCGCGGTACGATCCGCGAAGGCCGCGGATTCGGGTACGAGAATACGCTCGCACCGCATACGTCCCAATTCCTTTTGCAAACCATCCGACCAGCTCTAGTTTTCAGGTGCGTGCTAGATCCACGGCTACTCCGTGATACCCTAATTTTGCGCATATACAGCGGGGACGACCACGACTACTGCGAATATGCGCACCCTTACCCAACTTCCCCGTCTCACGACCCCATGCTCTCCGACTCGCCCCCCGGAAATGTCATCGAAGTCACCGTCAAGTCCTTCTCCATCGTTATGGGGATCCGCCAGCCAGGCTTTCAGCTCCTCTCCCTCTCGCCCCTCTCCGCCTTCTCCCCGCCATTACCGACGCTCGCCACCACGCCCTGCGCGCTCCCCGCGACACTGAGAACGTATCTCTTCCTCTACGCCCCGCTCGCAGCGTTCACGCTCCTCGCGCTCCTCTTCGCGAGCGCGCACCGCATACGCACGCGCCGACGGTGGGAGGCATGGGCGCCGCTTCCGCGGTGGTGCGAGCGCCTGGCGGTAGCGCGGGGGTGGTCCTCTAACGTGTCGCTGTGCGGGCGTCGTGTACGCGTGGTGTGGCCGATCCCAAATGTGCTGTCGCAAGGGGAAGAAGGCAAGATCAGCACGGGAAGGACGCGGGCGGTAGGCTTCTGGGAGGGCTGGGCGAGGGACGTGGCGAGGGTCGCGTGGCTGCCGACGTTGGTATTCGGTGGGATTGCGTGGTGGACGGCATGATATATAGGTGCGAAAGGGTGGCTATCGAGCGTGCTGCGGTTGCCACTAAAATGTGTGTGTGTGCTTCTAGTGCTTTCTGTTCTTGTATTATGTATAACGCGCGGACTTGGATGTATGATTTTTTGAATGTGTTGTATGGGTCTGGTTGAATGGCCGTCGAATAGGTTTGAAACTTAACACTTTCGGGATCATGCATGGTGAAATTGACTTATCTTGTTAACATGGCCATTCCAATATTTACCTCCTGCTATGAGCGACGAAAGGAGATACGCCGTGGACCACTGTGTCGGTCACTTCGTCTCGAAACGCAGGGAATATTTACTGATCTACACAGGAGGACAGCGACCACAAGAATGCTGAGCTATCCACAGAGCATCTCGTCCACAGCCAGCTTCTTCTCACTGGAATCTTGAACCTCCCGCATTGACCTACATCTCTGCACCAGTCTTGGGACAGAGAGGCATAGGGCAGTGCAAGCGCAACTCACCTCGTACATCGAATGTGTGCTTGACTGTCAACATCGCACTCGCCTCACTGTCCTCGACTTCCGCGATTACGTGCAGTTCATCATGTCCGGCGGGGTGGGAAGCATCGTGAGGGCGAGAAACATGATATATCACACTGGACAAGTACAGCTACAAAGATGAGTCACAATGTCCGCGAAGCTAGACGGCCAGTAGAAGTACAATTAGCCACGTCATTCGGTAAGGTAAACTGTACATGTTAATACAGCTGACGGAGAAAATACCGCTACAGAACTTCAAACACGGATGTAGACAGCAACGCCTCATGAAAGAGCCACATGAGACGCTAATTACTAGAGTTCCAGCTGCGATCGCAGAACCTGCAAGTCCGCGCAACCCGGGCCTGGACACACGTGTCCTGGCCAAAACTCCTCGAAATCTGCGATCCGAACGGTAGAATTATCCTGCAATAGGATATTGCACGGTGAAAGGTCATCGTGAACGATTCCGGCTTTATGTAACTCGACGACCTGATGGTAGATTGCTTCTCTGCGAAGATTGTCAATAAATAGCAGTCATCCGCATGATGACAGCATACCGGGTCGTCAAATCGAGATCAAAATCCTCTAACGCAGTGCCGCAGTACTCCAGGACTAAGATGGTCGTGCCCGTACTGTCTTCGTACAGCCCAAAGCACCGTGGTGCAATGCCTGGGTGATGATGCAAAATCTTGTATGCTTCTAGTTCCTGCCTCAGCTTGCGACCGCTTCGCTCATCGATCGCAATTTTCACCACTATCTCTATCGTCTCTTCTCCAAGTGACTCGACAAGAGCGTGACCACGCCAAACTTGATTATAACGACCGACAGATAATTGTTTGTTCAGGAAGATGCCAGCGCGAGGTGTCACTGGCAAGTCTGCGCATCCTGTTGTCGCCGTATCAGGCTGACGTTCAGGGCGTTGAAGAGATTCGGTGCCCAGCAATGTTGTACGGTCTTCGGAGGTCTCCTTTATTGAATCCTGGCGTCCTATCGCCCCTGAGGGGAAAGAGGCTCCACCCGAGTTCGCAGCGCCGGAAATGCTTGTGTTAGTTGAAGCACCGTGCAAGGAGGACGACATTTCGAAATTCAATCTTGATGACCCTGATTCGTTCGAGCCCACACTAGTTACATTGGTAGATGCAGATATGTCGCCAGTACCGACAGAATGAATGGGTACGAAATGTGTGAAGCCTGTTGAGTCAAGGCCGTCCCCATAGAACGCCAAATGGACGCCTTCAAAAGCATTCTGCCACAAATGAGACGAAAGCCACAAAAATAGCACAAATGCACTCACCAATTTCCATGAGTAATAAGGCTTTGTACCGTCATCTTGGTCGCTATTCTTCTCCAAATGCTGCCGTTCCATGCGCTTTAGTATCGTAACCAGACGGTATAGGTGAAGCCGTGCCTAGGGGTAGTACAGGAGAGCTAGTGCCACAGCGAAGTACGATCGGAGAGCGAAAAACCCCCAGCACAGCTCCACAGTACTATGGCTTGCCCTAATCTGCAAAACGGTCCTAATCTGCAAAATCATCTCCAGAGCCCAAGTCCATTCAGCTTGAATATGAGAAAAATGTTGTTAGTGTTTGTTGCATAGTAAAGACCCTCGATATCACTCCGATAGCTAATCGGATGAGTGGTCGCGTTACGCAAGGACAATCACTGCGGCCACATTCTCAATAGTGGCTAAATTCCGGCCGAAATCCTCAGATCTACGCCGATCCTATTCACTGTATCCCCCGATTTTTGTAATAACCAATCTTCACATAGAGTCCATTCACACTACGAAAAGTCCGGATTTGTTTGTGGGACGGCATGCCTTAGATTGAGGAAACATTGACCGAGCGTGACGGACACCAGCCACCGCTGCCCGGAAAGGCAATCACACATCCGAAGTCCGCACCCATCCGTGGCGGTGGCTGAAAGCATCCTGTACCTTTACCTGCCTAATAGAGCAGTTTGCCGAGCGTGCCGACGCAAGCCGTTTCACGGCAAGATGTGACTGATGGTGACAAGATTTTGCATTACCCTCCCGTTTGGCACCCTCTCATTCGGAAGTTCTCCGATGGGCAGTCCTCCTTACCTTTCAGTGATCATTTTGGCCATCTAGTTAGCTGAGATGTTTGTGCATCATATCCTCAAGATCTGAAGTGATTTGGCGCAGAACTCGAATTATTATTCGTGATCTACGAGAAACTTTGCAGAATGGGGCCAGCCATAGTACAGTCGTGGGTCTCTTTACCACCATGTCCTCGTCAAGCGCCCAACCGGCAACTGCAACTGACATCGAAATGGAGGCCGCCACTGTAGAGCGTGCCCCCCCGGGGGAGTCTCCTTTGGCTAGTGAAAGTAATGAAGAACTGTTACCTGTCTCAACCCCGCCGGGAACTGCGTTCCTAAGGGACTTACTCACAGACCTGGAGCACATCCTCCAGCGGCCCTTACGCTTGGTCACCTTGGCCAAAGACCCCGTTATCACAGAGGATCTCAGCGAGGACATCATCGACATTGTCGACGCTCTTGCGAACACCTTCGCGGACGTCCAGAATCGACTCCTCAACAACGAGGAGGTCATGAAAATGAGAGTCAGCAAAGGGGCATCCGCCATCTTCGCCGCCGTCATCCGACAGTGCGCTGGCGACATGAACCCCCTGGGGACGTCCACGCAAGCTAACCCTGCGCCTGAGCACATACAGTCCGCCATCGCAAAGGGCATCGAGGCGGGCATCCGTGCGGCGACCGTCACCATAGATGCGCGCCTATCTGCCATCGAAGCCACCTTGGCCTGATCCCGTCTGCTGCTGGCACCCCCGGGTCCCCCCGCGGGCCTGCGCAAACAAACTGCGAAGTCTTTCTCGGACGCCGCCCGAGCTGCGCGTGGGGACAACACGTCCGCCGAGCCAGCCAGCAAGAAGGCGGCCGTCAAGGCGCCGCCACCGCCACTGCCACCGACCGACAAAACCTACCACACCTTGCTCACTCCAGAGCAGGTGACCCGCATTCGCGAAACTGCCCCTGCCATTTGGTATCAGCGCATCACCCAGCAAATCCAGGAAGCGGAAGCCTGGTCGAAGGTAATTTTTCGTGGCATGCGCCTTGCCCCAAACAAGGTGCTCCTGACTTTCTCTCATGACTCTCTGGATATGCTTATCCGAGATGCTCTGCGGGCCATCCGTGTCATCCTCGATCTCGAGCCCTGCGCAGCCTCTCCGGCCCCGGCGGGCGTGCGCACCGTCGCGCTGCCCCAAGGTTTTCGTCCTGTCCTGCCCACTGTTAAGCTTTTCATTCCGGCATGCCCGCGACGCCACCCCATGAGCGGCTCTCTGCTCACCGGGGAAGACATTATGACCGAGCTACGCTCTAATCCCGTGTTCGCAGATGTGTATTTCAATGGCATACCTGCCTTCACCACTTTTGCGGGGCCGGAGGACACGCGGGAGCGCGCGCCCCTGATTTTCTCCATCGAAGACCCCAAGCGGGACTTCTGTTCGCGTTTCTTGATTGGCCGTGACAACCGTGGTGAGCCCTCCATGTCCGTTTGGTTCATGGGAGCTCGGCTTCTCGTAAAGCGCTCTAAGGACAAACCTGTCCTGTGCCAATGCACCCGCTGCTGGGCCTTGACTCACACCGAGCGCTTCTGCAAGCGCAAACTGCCCCTCTGCCGCTTCTGCGGCAAGGACACCCATACTATCGACCAGCACTGCAATGCGTGCAGTGCCTGTGCTCTTGAAAACAATCCTGCGACCGTTTCGTGTCCGTCCACCCATTTCTTCTGTCACGTTTGTGGAATCCACGGCGAGCACCATGCTGCTGACCCGTCTTGCACTGCCCGCGCTCAGTATCACATCCCTTCGCTGCCCACTGCCGCTGCGTCATGAGTCTTACAACCGCACAAATGAATGTAGCCCGTTCGAATCTGCGGCTCCATGACCTTTTGGCCATTTCTTCTTTTGATCTGTATTTTATCCAAGAACCTTGGTGGGGACGCATTGGGTCTGACACCCCTCACGGGGCGGAATCCGGTGCCCCTGTCTTCGGCACTGTCAATGCGGTGCCCTTTAACCTTACCACTTTCCACCTCCCTCATTCCAACCCGACCCCCAGGCCGCGCGTCAGCTGCCTGGTGCGGAAACATCTCTTTGACTCCTTCCATATCACGCTCCGTCCCAATATCTCCTCCCATCCCGACGTTCTTGTTCTATCTTTCGTATCTCGTGCGTCGCACGGTGAACAGTTTTTGGTTGTTAATGTCTATAACGATGCGCCCACGACTGGCCAGTCCGGCCTTCGACACCTTCTTTCTTCTTTGTTTCCGCCTGATGTCCCCATCCTGCTATGCGGGGACTTTAACATGCACCATCCCCTCTGGGCATGGGAGCATCACGCTCTTCATACCACGACTAGAGGTGCAGACGACCTGGTCCAATGGACCGTCGATCATCGTCTACAGCTACTCACTGAGCCTCACCTCCCCACTCATACCGTCAGAGGAAATCCCTCTACGGGCACCATCATCGATCTGGTATGGGCCTCTAGCAGCCCCCATTTCACTCTTTCGCAGTATGCGGTCGAGGACTCCCCTTGGGCCTCAGACCATTCACTCATTACCTATACCATTTGCACCGAAGCCACTCCCACGGAAGTCGACCTTGGCTTCCGTGTGGACCCTTCCCTGCGAAGCGAGTGGCTCGACACCATCGAACTTGCCCTCCTAACCAACCCTCCTCCCCCTAGCTACTCTTCCATCCTTGACCTTGATCAGGGTGCCACGGCACTCTTGCGTGCCATTGCGGCTGCAAATATTATCACCTTCCCGCCACGCACCCGCGCCCACCAACCATCACAACTATGGTGGAACGACGGCTGCGATTTTGCCCGGCGGCGAGTCCAGGACGCCACCAACACTGAGGAGTGTCGACGCGCCAAGCGCGACCTCCAACAAGTCATTCGCACGGCACGCAAGGAATGGGCCCTTGCGGCAGCCTCCCGACTACAACACACCAATCCCTGGCGCCTTTTCTTGTGGACCAAGGGGCACCGTACCCCGGCGCCGTCCATCATTCGAGCTCGTAATGAGTCTTTCAGCCTGCCTGACGACATCGGGCAGGTGCTCACTGAGCATTATTTCCCTCCTTCTCCGTCTCTTCCTTCTTTGAACCCCATCATTTTCCCTCCGTACCCACCGTCGAGGGCACTCCACCCTCTTCTCGAGAGCGAGGTGTCCACGGCACTGACTTCTACTTCCCTCCTGTCGGCTCCGGGTCCCTCCGGAACCTCCTGGAGGCTCATTCGGTGGCTCTGGCAGTCCACCGTGCGCCACGCTCTTTATGAGTTCCTAGCCGCATCCCTCTCGCTGGGGCACCTTCCATCTTCACTGAAGGTAGCTGCGCTTGTGTTCATTCCCAAACTGGGCAAGCCAGACTACACGGCACCAAGTGCGTACCGACCCATAGCCCTGCTCGAAACCCTGAGCAAGCTCTTGGAAAAGGTGGTGGCTGCATGCCTTAATTGGCAAATCGGCGCACTGAACCTCATCCCGGGCACTCAGTTTGGAGGCCGCTCACAGCACTCCATCATCGATGCGGGCATGCACCTGACCCACACTGTTCGCACTGCTTGGGTGAACAGTTTTTCTGCTTCTCTTCTCTGCATGGACATCGAGGGGTACTATAATAACATCCGTCACGATGTCCTGCATTCTATTCTTCTCTCGCTCAGTTTCCCCACCAATGAAGTTCGGTGGATCTCGTCGTTCCTTGCTGACTGCTCTGTCTCACCCAAACTACAAGGGGAGCTCGGCTCTACATACCCCGTCGCCGCTCTCGGCATTCCCCAGGGCTCACCCCTGTCGCCTGTGTTATCCACCATATACTCTTCTCCCCTCTATCGCGCACTTGATCCCTTTCTCTACCCACAGCAAACTGTTGCAGGATACGTCGATGACTTCACGCTCCTTATTGTTTCTCCCTCGCTCAAACGCAATGTCGCGCTCCTGCGGGACACCCTTCCTACCATCGCTCGCTCCCTAGACATGCTCGGCCTCACCGTCGGCATGCCCAAAACTGAGCTCATTCATTTCTGCTCATCGGCCGCTGGCCTGTCCTCTAACCCACCTTTGCTTTTTCAGTGGGACGGTCGCCAAGAACGTCTGGAGCCGAAGCCTTACCTCAGGTGGCTCGGCCTTTGGCTCGACCGTACCCTGTCATTTGAGCATCACATTCGTGTCATGGCAGCGCGCGCTCAGTCCCGGGTCATCGCCCTGCACCAACTCGTGAACACCCAGCGAGGCATTTCGGTCGCCCAAGCCCGCCTTCTCTATCTCTCTACCATTTTGCCTGTGCTCACCTTTGGCAGCCCCGTCTGGTACAACCCCCATGCACCGCGCGCCCTTTTCTACCCGCTTGAATGCATCCAAATCATGGCGCTGTGGTGGTTCCTCGGAGCGTGGAAGTCCACTCCACAAATCGCTCTGAACCTCATTGCCAGCGTGCTCCCAATGAAGCAACAGCTGCAACACCTGTCCAACCTTGCGGCCGTGCGTCTGCTCACCCTTCCTAGGCATCACCCCGTCGCCACCTGCATGAGCGACCAGGCCCACCTATACCCACCCCAGTTCACGCTCCTCAACCCCTCCATCCGCCATCGCCGTGCGGAGCACACCCCGATAACTGCACTGGAAGAGGAACTGCCACGCGACTCCATGCGCACTGATCCCTTCCTCCACCCGCCATGGGAGGCGCTGCACCCGTGGGGAATGCGCATCGTTACACTCATCCCTGCTCCCACTAAGGAAGCATCCACACATCACGTAGACTCTATTCTCACCCCACTTTTATCCACTCACTTTTCGGACCCCACAGCCCTCTGGGTGTTCACCGACAGCTCCCAAACCTCTCACCCTCTACCAGCCCCCCGTCATCATGCAGCAGGAGCAGGTGCGTGCATCTATCATCACTCCACCCTTAAATTTCAATGCGCATGGGGAATGGGGCATCGAGCTGAGGTCTTCGACGTGGAGCTCTTCGCCATCACGACCGTGTCTTCATACTTTCGTGGTTTTCTAACCGCCTATCCTGACATTTCTAATATTTACATATGCGTGGACAATCGCGCCGCCCTGTCTCTCCTTTTATCCCTGAGCCCCCACCCGGGGCAACCTTTCTCTTTCACCTTCCGGAATCACCTCTCGCCGCTCATGAGCGAATTTCCTAATTTGACCGTCACATTGGTGTGGGTACGGGGTCACCGTGGGGTACTGGGCAACGAAGTCACCGACTGCCTCGCCAAGGCAGCTGTGTCCCAACCCGAAATCGTCCACCCTACAATAGCGTGGGCATGGCAGTTGAGCGCGAGCGAGCGACCTCCTCTTGGCAGGAGGAATATGCGGCGACTGATCGTCCCACTGCACTACGTGAGGCCTGGCCCTGGGCCCCCTCCACCACCCTTCATTCTGTTTTCCGCTCCGGTGACTTTTCTCGCAACACCGAGGGTCGATTTGTGCAGGCCGTAGTCGGTCATGGCCACATCGGCACTTTCTTTAATTCACGTTATCACCGTAGTTTTCGCGGGTGCATTTGCAACCCTGCGCTTCTTAACTCACGCACGCACACACTACTCAGCTGCCCGCTGCACGATGACGCCCGGCACATCCTATTCAGCGTTGCCAACTCCACCCGCACCCACCTCCGCCGCCTATGGAAACACCTCGAGGGCTTGGACCGTCTCGCATACTTCATTGCTACCACCCCTGCCTTCACCTCTGCGAGCCTTGCGCCATTTGACGCAGGCTGATCGCCCCACCCGCGGCTCAGCCGCCCATTCACCTTCCCCTTCATTATGCTCACCCTGAGTTGCGCCGCACAGTAGCGTACACCCGTGCCTGTACATCCTCCCATTACACGCCGCACATAGCGCGGGATAGAAATAAATGCCAAAAAAA
>NW_024468540.1:453700-458508 GCF_001632365.1 Laetiporus sulphureus 93-53
GGATCGGACTGTCAAAATGAAGACGTTCACACGGTGGCTGATGATTCTTGATAATTGCATTGGTGTTGCGACCGGAAGTCATCCTCGGATTCATCCACTTCACATCCTGTTCACTCACAAATATTTCTCAGTATTCTCAAGACCCCAGTATTTGTAAGAATAAAATCTCCGAGGGGGTCTGCTCACTGACAGCAGAATAGGACGTGACACTCTGAAAAAATTGCATTAGTGGACCACTGATAGTAAGTATCACGGCAGACATGACACAATTTATCAAGGTGGGAAATTGTGTGTGAATGTCGACTGATTTCTTACACATGTGACAAATATTTGCAACTATGGCATTTCATGCTGAAAATGTATCACTTCCGGCTATCCGGCGTAATCCGGCGGATTCCGCCGGACCACGCAGGTCCAACCTTCATCACTTTGGCTGTGAATGTGAACTATTTGCGATTTAAATGCTACATTGGCAAACCTTTGCCGCAAATGTAAGACATCAGTCGACATTCCCACACTATTTTCCACATTGATAAATCTGCTGTGTATCCTATCCTATGCGTTACCTGTGCGTTAGTTGACTTTGATCGACATACAGTCGTGGACAGCCAAACACGACAATTTTAAGAAATATTTCTAGAATGTCCGATATGTATCAGAATCGATCTGGATTGATGAGGGGGTGTCTGTAAATAAATTTGCGGTGAATCCTGTGAACTGTTTGCCTGCAAAAGGTGATTTTGTGACCCAGAATTCCTCAAAAATTTGGTGGACCCCCAAAAACAGGCCTAAAAATCACATAAAATACGCCAATCGACTCCTTTTGAGCTCCTTTATATCATTTTATGGAAAGTTCACCAAAACCAACAATGAAAATTGGGCAAACAATTATGCAAGTTGGCCATTGTGACTGGGGCTCGTGACCAACAAGTCATATATTATGGTGCATGGTCACAACAAGGCTCGCACATCTAAAAACATGTCTGGGCTATACAATCAAACAACAGCTCTAGCTCCTTCTAACCCTTCTCTACTGAAGACTCTAATGATAATATGTTCCAATCGAGGCAGTTTTGAACAAATAGTACCTGATCCACGTGTCTGTAGCCGAAAAACATTCAGATTTTCGACCAAAAATTTGGCGGATGCCAAAAATGCACGAGAAAAATACAAAGAAAGTGTTTTTGGACGTTTCTCGACATTCTGAGTCTGAATCTGCAGTCAAAATCGAAAAGTAACGAGCCGTTCAGGCGGAATAAATGTATTTTTATTTTTGTCGACTTTGGTTGTCCGCGACTGTACACGTATATGGCAAGCGGATTTTTTGACATCATGTTAAAAACATATACGGATTTTTATCTGCCGAACGCTATTTTCGAGATCCCATGGTGGACATACTCTGCGTGCGTTTCCGAAACCATTAATCTGCTTTGCTGCTGGCGCTCGCGAGACGAACTGGCTGGTTCTCTGACATCAAGCGATGCTATGGAACTCACTGCACCGTGGCGCTTGGAGTCGACACCCGACGAGACCTCAATGCAGACTTTATGCCACCGGTAAAATTCCTGACTATCACTCGAAAGTCAATTGTCAGTGGCCATCCCATATCGTTTACCGTCACAAGGCAAAATGACAATAATGCTTGCAGTCCTTATTTTCGGCGTCGACAGGGAAGCGGCTATGCGCAAAATGTGCTTAGCAATGTCAGTGAGATGCCGGCATCGAAATGTGTTACAGGCTCTCGGAGATGCATTATCCTTTCAGTCAAATCCTATCCGAACCAAGCCGCTTCTTGTTGACTTTCCCGGCCAGCCCGCTGCACGGCCAGGAGTTCGGGAGTCACCCACTCTCTTAAAGATGGCTCCACGGGGCCAAACCGATGGCCCGTCCCATTGTAGCCGTGCTCTATTATATACACGCGTGCTACTATTCTCCCACGCTGGTGGCGCAGGTCACACCGGGGCCTCTCGCATCTGCGCTCTGTGCCCAGATTCCAACATGCCCCCTCGACCTAGCCACTGCTGCATCAATCCCATTGTGGGCCACACGCCTGTACCACACTCCCTGTCTCCAGGTATGCCGGTCTCCGTTCCATGTGCTTCCCTGCCCGCCTCGGTTCGTACGCCAGTCCCAGCGCCCCCTGATCTTGGGTCCCGGTCTCTGTACCATACGCATCCCGTACGTGCCCATTTTCGGTGACTTCCTATAGCGCCCTCACGCGCTCGTCGCTCGCTCGGTCTGCACGCCAGTCCCGATGCCCCTTGGATTCGGGTCTCGGTCTCCGTTCCGTGCACGCTCCGTGCAAGCGCCTCGCTCGGCTTTTCTTCGGCGCTCCACGTGCTGTGGCTGTGCCGCTTCGTCGGACTGCCGGCCTGTCTTGCTCGGCATCCGCTCGGCCTGCCCTTTGATGCCCTGCTCCGCCCTCGCCTCGCTGGTAGGCCCGCCTCGCGCAGTGCCCGCCCCCTGCACCTGGTGTCTTGTATCACCGCAGCGGCGCCCCGCGGTCAACCCTCTGGCCCTCACCCTCCTGCCCTCGACCTCCTGATCCCACCTCTGCCCAGTCGCACCTGTCCCTCAGCTGCCCTGCAGCCTTCACACCTCGGCGACCTGCCCCAGCTCCCAGCCCTTGACCTGCCAACTGGATCACTCACCAGTCAGCGTCATGGTCCCCAGCAGGAACCTCGTAGTGGTGGTTCTCGTCGATTGCGGTGAGTGCCTCTTGGTCAATGGTGATCGGTTTGTGTTGACTTTCCCGGCCAGCCCGCTGCGCGGCCAGGAGTTCGGGAGTCACCCACTCTCTAGAAGATGGCTCCACGGGGCCAAACCGATGGCCCGTCCCATTCACCGCGTTTAGCGCTCCTGTATCCAGGGTTCGGTGTACCTATACATAATTAAGCTGTGCAGGTGTAAACAGAGGTAAATTTACGTTAGATAAACCGACTTCGTGTACCTACCGAGAATCTGAATACACGGAGGTATGCGAATGCACGTACCAGTCATAGCCAGGCATCCGTGTACATGTGTAGCCAGCCCCTATGCTCAGCATGGTGTAGAGGCCAAAAGTTCACATGTGTGTACCCGAGTGTAGGTCATATATTTACAGGTTAATCTACATTTGCGTAGCAAGACCACGGCGCTAGCGCCCGATTACCATTCTGGGACATTTCGCGCCCACGTGATATGAATACCGTGCGCGCCACAGGCGCATACACCCACTCGCTCCTCGTCGTTTGCACATTCCACTGGTTTTTCCATCATGCCGCTACGAGGATGGCATCCATCCTATCCACCTCCACCTACTGGTCCACCAGCAACTCTCCCGGGGGCTCCAGTACACCCAGAAATCCAAACAAGTGTGACCTTTTTTCACCAATATCAGCTTTTTGCTGCCGAATTCCAGAAAAACACACCTCTAGGCATACCTATTCCATCCATACAGCAGTTCGCAGAGTTCCAGGGCATGCTCTCAGGTCATATTCCTCATCAACAACCCCTCGCAGCCCCTGCAGTCCCAGCAATTCAACCTCATCTTGACATGCAAGCGGACATTGCTCAGCTGCGTAGAGAACTACAGGAGATGAAGGATAAAGCAGGTAGACAGCATGAAGAGAACGAAGGGACAGATAGCGAGAGTGACGCACCTGTTACAAAGCATCGCAGAAAGACATGCAAGTCTGTCACAGCCAAGAGGATCTTGAGCCTTGAGAAGGGGAATCTGTCGAAAAGGCAAGCGGAAGTGCGTGAAGAGCTTCAGGTGCAATCACACTTCTAACTTGATATGTACATCAGCTAATCTTGGATGAGCGTAGGAAGCAGTCATTGGACATTTAAAGACACTCACTGGCCTTCGTCGCAATCCTTTTCCATTGCAAGGAGACGTCAATGATGAGAATGATGATGTTGATGGTTCGGCGCAGGATAAGCCGAGCATGGAATTCAATTTTGATGAGACTGTGACATATGAAGAGAACGCCGCGATCATTCGTCACATTGCAGATTTAGTGTACAAGGAACAGACGGTGCGCACCTTTTCAGCTTTCTAAACACGTCAACGATATTTAATGAGTATTCTAGAATGATGTTTCACGCACGATAACGCATCCTGATGTCAATTTCACGAAGCGCGACTTAGAAGAATTCGCTAAGACACGCTTTCGCACCTGGAAGAGGGCTTACCAAGCACAAAAAGATGAACTCAAGAAAGCGGCGCAGTTGGCAAACCAGGCACGCAATAGACGGCGTAGACGGCAGGAACAGGTTCGTTGCAATAATATAGTCATTTAACTGCACTAAAAATCTCAGTAAAGCTCAAACAACTGCGTGGTACAGCTGTCAAGGCGTACCAGAAGAGGTTCAAGGTTGACCCAAGTCCAGTCCTTCTCACCGACTGGATGAGCGAGGCATGCAGTGACTGGAGTGACGAAGAAGAAGCTCGAGATGTTCATCGACAGCTGCTTGCCACAAAGGCTGGACTCACCCAGGAGGAAATTGAGGAAGGCGTTAAGGTACTTGAGCGGCGCTCGCTGGCTTGGCGGTCTGGTCAGGTACATTTCGAAGATATCTAGAAGAGTATGCATATGATTGATCTTTTGACATCACTAGCTGTGCAGCGTGCTTGCGAAGCTCGATCAGATTGTGCAAACGAAGCGCAAGGGACAGGGAAATGCACCAATCAAGATGAAACGTGTTGACCTCCAGCGACCATGCACAGGGGTACCACCCAGCAAGATCTATCCATTCGCAATCAGCATGGCATGGGTAAAGGAACATCCAGAACTTATGGATGAGGTTAGGATGTTCAAGAAGAA
>NW_024468541.1:0-1679 GCF_001632365.1 Laetiporus sulphureus 93-53
CAATGAGATAAATGCCTGTAAGTGGGCCCACTGTTGAGGGGCCAATGGGTGATGGCCAACAAAGCACATCACAATGGTTGCAACATCAGATGAGAGGATCTGTCCAAACTCAGAACAATGAGTGTGACGATCAGTCTTCATCTGAATAGGGTTGTGAGAAGATCTAGCCTATCCTGTAACTGGCTATACTGTATGCCAGTTGGTAGGGGGATCCTCTGTTGTGGTATCTGCCTATTGGTTTAGGCAGCAAAGTGGTGCCACTATCTTGAGTGGCGAATTGGGTGCTTGCTAGCTTGATGGTCCAATGGGTTCCTTTCTGGGCAAGTGGCCTGGTGTCACGTGACCAACGCCTGACAACTTCCGAATAGGGCAAGTGGCCAGTGTCACGTGACTGGGTGGCTGAATCATGGGTGCTTGGTGATCATGTGGTAGACACAGTCATGTCCGTGATGTATGTGGTGGCATCGTGCTGTTTGTCCAAGTATCCACGTTGCGAGACCAATATGAAGGTTGGCATTACTGTGACAGGCACTCACAGACAACACGATGACCAAGGATTATCGTGCGCTTTTGACTACAGGACAGCGCGAATTTGGGAAAAACCTCGCAGAATGGAACTTCGAGCACGGACTGCTGCTCCATCGTGGAAAGGTTTACGTCCCCAAGGATCAACAGCTACGCCTTGACCTAATAAAACTTCATCACGACACCTTACCAGCCGGACACCCCAGCAGGTTCAAGACGTTGGAGCTTATTACTCAGAATTATTGGTGGCCAGGAATGTCTGTAATGGTTAAACAATACGTACAAGGTTGCGACAGTTGTCAATGCAACAAATACTCAAGAGAAAAACCATATGGACTACTACAACCCAATGAGGTACCAGGAGGACCATGGGACATCGTCACAGTCGATTTCATCACACAGCTTCCTCCAGCCATGGACTTTAGGGGAGAAAAGAAGACAGCAATACTTGTCATCATAGACAGACTCACGAAGTGAGCGCACTTCTATGTGATGGATGACACAGTCACATCATCGCAAGTCGCCAACATATTTTATAATGAAGTCTTCAAACTCCACGAATTGCTGCACCAAATTATCTCAGACAGAGGTACTCAATTTGTGAGCAAACTATTCCAGGAGTTCTGCCAGAAGCTCGATATAAAGTCAACAATGTCCACGGCATATCACCCCCAGACAGACGGTTAGACAGAAAGGGTTAACCAGGTGTTGGAACAGTATCTGCGAATGTACTGTAACCATAGACAGAACGATTGGGTCTATTATCTGCCGACAGCAGAATTTTCATACAACAACCAGACCCATGAATCCACCGCACTTTCCCCATTCTTTGTCGAATATGGCCGACATCGAAAAATGGCACCAGATGTACACGAATCAATATGTCATCCCTCATTGAAACATCTATTCGCCCACCGATCTGAGGCACAAGAACAGGCAAAGGCAGCATTGGAAGTTTCAGCTTCACGAATGAAATGGTACTTCGACGAGAAAAAGGGAGAAGTCCCATTCAAAGTCGGAGACCTGGTACTACTCAAGGGAAAGGATCTCAGAGTAAAAGTCAAGTCCGCGAAGCTAGGCACACAAAACTTCAGACCTTACAAAGTACTTCAGAAGCTAGGCCCAGTAACATTTAAACTGGAACTGCCTAAGCA
>NW_024468541.1:2844-10533 GCF_001632365.1 Laetiporus sulphureus 93-53
CGATCTTCCCACTTATTGTTCTACTTCCGGACATCCTATTGTTTCATGTACGGCCATTTGCTTATACCTGTAGATAGGTAGCTTAGGTAAGATAGCCCGCTGTACGTGTATATAAGACCAGCCATGTAGGGGACGAAACCTCAGATTGTTTCTCCTCGTCTACTACCTGTAGCACTCACTGAGCTCACCAGCTCCTTCATATATCTCTCACCCTTGCCTGCGTCCGCCACATCGACCAGTAAGTCAACAGGCTCTTGCACCACATAGGGTTCAGGGGGATAATTTTGGGATCAGGGGGATCAGGGCGGCACGTTCTACATGACTGTCCCTTTTTTAGTCTTTTTGATCTCTTGTCCGGTGTTACCGTGACAGTTCAGGCCAGTCGAGTACCCCGGTGACCTTTTGAGGATCCATACGGACCTTGCCTTGAGAGATAATCATCCCTAAGTACTCAATCGAGGGCTGTTCAAAAAAGCACTTTTCTGGTTTGGCAAAAAGGTCGTTGTCCCGTAATCTTTTAATTACCTCTTTGGTAATCTTCCGATGTTGTTTCAAATCGTTAGTGAAGATTAGGATATCATCGAGGTAGACGATCACATGACCTTCCCGAATAAGATCATCTAAAATCTCATTCATCATGTGTTAGAAGGTGGCTGGTGCGTTACAGAAACTGAAAAACATAACTGTGGCCTCATATAAACCGCGATGCGTCATGAAAGCTGTTTTCCATTCGTCACCCTTGCGGATGCGAACATTATTGTATCCCCATCTGAGATCCAGCTTGGTGAATATTGACGCATTACTGAGCTGATCGATAAGCTCGCTTATTCGTGGAATAGGGAAGTGATTCTTCTTGATTATAGCATTAAGTTTTCGGTAGTCTTGTACCAGTCTTAACGTGCCATCCTTCTTTTGACAAAGAATACTGGGGCAGCAATAGGTGATTTCGACTTTCGAATGTAGCCTTTTGCTAGGTTTTCGTCGATCCATGAATCTAGGGAGTTTCTTTCCTCCGGATTCATAGGATAGAGTTTGCTTGGTCGTGGTAATTCATGTTCTTCTTCAAACTCGATTGCATGATCGTAAGGCTTTCGAGTTGGCATCCTTTCAGACGCTTTCTTGGAGAAGACATCACCAAATGAATGTAGATAATCTGGTACTAGTTTTTCCCAAGATTCTACTTCATTAATAACCTGATCTTCTGGGCTGCCAGTGTTTGACTAGGGTGCCGCCTCTTAGAGGTCTTTTTCTGGTTCAGCATAGCCGCAATCTGCTATAGAAAGTATTATGCGGACTATTTGTTCAGCTTCGGGGTCGTCCATTTCGACCCACAAGATGATAGGATTTACTGCATCAATGTTGTGTCCATTAAACATTCGGAATGCAGTTGGCTCCTCATCTGCCACTTGTTGTGCTCGTTGCGAGATTTCTTCAGCTTCCTCTCTCGCAATGGCTTGTTGTTTTTTACGAAGCCTCTGGTGGTGACACGTACTCGGGCATCGTGAGTATTTCCATTCTCCAGCTTGCCAGTTGATTTTTGGATTATGCTGATATAAGTATGACATCCCAATGATCATGTCTAATTTCCCGATGTCCGTGACTAGCAGACGATGGGTAGAACCATGATCTCCGACTTTGAGGTATGCTTTTACATAGTCCGTTATTTTGCCATGTTTATTTTAGGATCCGTCAGCATTGTACACCTTATATGTGGTGTTGAGCTTGGAGGTTGCGATTCGATTGTTCTTTACGAATCGCTTGCTGATGTACATGGAATATGCTCCTGAGTCGACTAAAGCTTCGGCGCTCGATTTTTTGCCGTACACCCATAATGTAACTGGTAAATAGAATGATGATAAATTTAGAAATGAATTCTTTATTGTTACATTATCATCCTCTGTGTTGCGACGATCTACAGAGGTGTCTGATTCAGGTGCTAAATGTACAGGTCTTATATAATGTTCTGGGGACTCTGACGAGCTGCCTACAAATCCCCTTTGAGAAAACCCTTCCGATCCTTCCTTGAAGAGCCCTCTCCTGCCTTCCTTGATGAACTGGATCCATTCGCCCTCAGGCGCCTGAGCCTTGAGAGGATCGCGGCGAAATCTTCATCTGACTCAGATGCATTAGGCTCACTTTTCGAGTGGATGCTGCAGTCGCTGATATGCGCAGCTGTCTCCTTACCCTTCCCCTTAGTCTTAGAAGAAGAGCTCTTTTTCTTTGGCTTCTTCTCTTCTTCGGTGTCAGAGCTTTTGCTCTCTGCATCTGATGAAGCGGAATCAGACACTACCTGTCGCATCTTGGACGACTTGAATTTGTTCCTGGCATCGTCCTTTTTCTTCCCGTCCTTCTTCTTCGCAGCTGTCTCCTTCTCCTTCTCAATCTGCCTCTTGACATGGTCCAGTTTGAAACAATCAGTGCAATACTTGCCGAAGCGTTTCGACGATTTGAAGAACGTCGGCTTGTTCTTCTTGCAATTGGCGCAGACCAACTTGTCATCTTGCATGCTTCGCGCTTTGCCCGATTTACTTTTCCCCTTCTTCCTGACTGCGTCAACCTCCATAGCATTCAGGTCCTTGGTTTCGGCCTTGGCATGGTGGCCTTCTCGTTGTAGTGACGTAAATATTCGGAGTGCAAATGTAAGGAATTCGGTCCATTTCTTGGGCCAATTGTCCTTGGTCGTGTCTGCCAGCATGAGCAGCCACGTTTTCTCCGGAATATGTTTCTTGATCTTTTCGATCAAGTCTTGATCCGAGAAGCCCGTACCGGTTGCCTTTGGACGGAAGTCTTCTGCGAACTTTCGGAAGTCTCGATGATCCTTCTTGACGAAGGCTTCTAACTCCGTTCGCTTCTTGTCGTCCTTGTCCAATGATTCATATGCCATGCGAAGTTCAGTGACGAACTCCGCCCAAGTTCCTGGTGCCTTATTATTTTCGTTTATTTCGGTAATCCAATGTCGCATGTATTCACGTGCTCCTCCTTTCAGGAGCAAGAGGGTAGACATAATTTTGGACTCGTCTTTTGTATGTCCAGTATATTTTAACCAAAGCATGACTTGTTCGAGCCAATCATCGAGATTGACTCCATCCTTATTGCCACCATATTTTTCTGGTTGGTCAATTTTTACGCTTTTACCCTTGTGACCAAACGACGGCTCATCGTCGTCGTCTGTGTCGTCGACATTGTTACCGCCTTGCCCTGCCTTCTTTCCCTGCGTAGATGCCCATGCGCGAAGTCGATCATGTGATTTCTTTAGGTCTTCTCCTCTCGTTTGGAGATCCTTGATTTCATCGTCAATTGCCACAAACGCTTCGTTAGTGGTCTTGTTTTCCTCAAGTAAGGCTGACGAGGTTTTCTCTAAGTCTGCGATTCGAGACTCGGATTGTTGACGATGTTGGTCTAAGAAGACTGTCCGATTGTGGAACTCTGTGGTGTTACGTTCCATCGTGTGCACTTGGCGCTGGATAAGATTTTCGTAATGTGCCACCGTTTGTTGACGCATTTCTTCCACCACGTTTGTAATGAGATCGACTACCCAATTCTTCACATTTTCGGGTATGTTCGCATTTGGGGGCACCGTGTCAGCAAGGGCTTGATGAATGATAGGATTCGGGGGTTGCAAAACAATATTAAGACGTGCGGGAAGCTCCGGAGATGGAGCACGAGAGAAGCTTGGATCATTTGGAGTGGGAGTCGTCATCTTACAATTCTTCCTCTATTTCTCGAAGATGTTCTTCGAACTCGACGATATGGCTATTGGCGATCGTGGCCTGTCGGGCAATTACTCGTCCTGAGCGTTGGTTTCGCAGCAAACAAAGGTCTCGATGGATGACCTTGACGAAGGGTTGCCACAAAAACCTGGTCTTGTCCCGAACTGCGGGCCACTGGTGGTTATGATGAATTTCACAAATGCGCTCGACTTCTTCGAGCCAATCGACGAAGCTATTGTAGGCTTCGGTGAGACGGTCTTCGGGTTCTTCAGATCTAATAGGGATATAGCAGATATGAACCGCAATGTTCCTCCAATCAAATTCTGGATAGATTTGGAAGGCGTAGATGTGATATACGTCATGGTAATCGATGTCGAACATGTCCTCGTATGTAGCAAACACTTCACCTGCTCTGTCTCGAAGAGCACGTGGAATTGAATCTCAAAGATAATCGAAGGTGTGACCGATTGGATTTAACTGCTCGAAGTTATCAAGATTGTTCGAATCGCCAGATGAAGACATATACAAAATGAATATTCGTATCTACAGCAAAGGTCACCCTGTGACCTGTATTCCTAGACGATATTTCTGGATAATATCTCTGATTATCCAGCGAGCCTCTCCGCCCTGATGCTTCCTCTCCTGGACGTAGTTGCAGAAGCCGCGAACCACATGTTGGTGAACGAAGGAAAGCTTGAACTCTGCGATGTCAGTGTGGATGGACTCGAGCTTGAGTATGAGATGCTCGAGGTCGAAGATGTCGTGGTCGTCAAGCTGACGACGATATCGTTTGGTGAGTAGGATACGAATCTGTCGAAGGGTGCCTTCAACGCGCTGAGTCGAGATGATGGATACGGCGAGAGAATAGATGAAATGAGACCCAGTAGCGGTCTCGACGTATGTCCCTTGATTGAGATCTGGACCAGATGGTCCTGCAGGTAGTCTCGGTCGCCTGACCGAGGGAGTCTGGATGATAGAAACTGAACTAGTGCCGCGAGGGGGCTGACCTCCCATAGAGATGTGTCTTGGCCTTGGCAGGGGTCTTATGGGCCGCTGCTCGTAGAACTCTTCTAGAGTTCTCGCTCGAGGATGACGGATGACACTGTCGATGCTGCGCAATGCCTTGGTGCAGCTTACGCTGGTAGAGTCAGCGACTGACGGAACGTCAGGTGAAGATATGACACCACTAACGTGCGGGTGGACGTGTGAAGATGCAACACTGCGACGAGTACGCTGGGCAGGCACTCGAGGCAGGTAAGATAAGCAGACTTATTCTTCTATCACAAACTTAGGATGCAGAGCGTCGACTAAGCCTATGACCTTATGATCAAAATACTTACTGACGATAGTCAAAGTAAGGATGGACACAAGATGATCAAGGTAAAGCAAGGCCTTTCAAGTGGGCCCTGGTAACACTGTATGGATAGACGTAGCAGAGATGAGAATAAGTCTGGAGGACTTATGCGTCTCAGAGCTCTGGCTTATATACATGAGCGGAGGGACCCTTGGTACCCTGATACCCCAGAACTGCTAGCTAATGGACATTGTCTGATTGGTTACCACTACCTGTCAGACTACGTGTGTCATGCATGCCGAACCTCCGAACTACTTAGTAAGACCATGGGAATGGTATTGCCTGTAATGGCTACATCTCCGGTGGCGTGGTATCTATCTACCTCATGCATGTGAACTAATATCCCCTTAAGGACATATCTCCAGTGGCGTGTATCCCCTTCATTGAATTCTTCCGGAGTCCGACCCTTGCTTCTAGGTGGGATGATATTACTGTATAAGTTAGGCTTACCTAATACCAGCGCTACTTGTCACATGTGTGGATATCACGTGATATGTCACGTGACTAGACCTGGACCTTCGGGGCGTCTAGGACTGTTAGTACTTCGCGTACTGGTTCGTTCCTTTCTGAACAGCCTAGCGCTGATGTCAAATGATGTCTTGGTCACGTGCAGAGGTGAAAACGTGAAAATCTGTGACAATGTATATATACCAGGTAGCTACACCACAATCTAAAGTGACTTCTCCACTGAGAGACTCGACCCCTTCATTGGGAGTCTTGTAGCCTTGCCCACTAGGTCCTCACTGCATAGTGTCAAGCCTGTGCCTGCTGCTGGTAGCACACAGCTTCTTTATTAGGTTATGAGCCCTGCTTCAACCTTGACACCCTGCAACTGCGCTCTTTAGCGCTCAACTAGGTCACCTGACCAGTTACCCATTTTGGTATTCCCCTATTGGGAAACCATAACATTTATTATTTGTGATAAGTACCTTATTGAGAAACTCCAAAAATAAATTGGGCATTTTTGCGCCTGTATGGGCGCTATATAAATACACATGTTTGTTGATTAGTACCTTTTAAGGGAAAGCAACTTACATTTATTTTTCCCTTCATTTGATCCTCCAGTCACAGACTGACGTCGACACTATCCCATACATGTTGATTTTATATACGTATATTATCCTTGTATAAATTCTTGAAAAATTATTCATGAGTTTATGGTTGCATAGAATGATTCACGCAGGTGCTTGACACTTGAAACTGGATTGTTCATCCCATATGCACCTTTGTGTTGACACCTTTGGACAAAATTTGGAAGGGAAACCATTGTACATTCATGAGACATTGATCTACATAAAAATGTACACTCTCAACGACCGAAATGTCATTAAACTATCATTTTTTCTTTGCCCACCCTCCTGCCCTCCTGTTGCTTGACGACACGGCCATTATGCTGTACATTCCACACGGTCTCCCGACGATGGACCTGACTTGTGAAATGTGGGGGTGATATGGAGAAAATATAGACATAGATCTATAGGGAAAGGAAACACCCAATCATAGATTAGGGGGTGCTCCTCACAAGCTCTAACCCAATCATAGATTAGGGGGTGTGCTATTTAGCACATCAAGCTTACCATGTAGACAAGTGAACACACTAGTCTTTTCATGCAAGTGTCTGACTAGTCATCAGATATCCATGGTAATGCGAGTATCTTTCAAGGCTCGGCTAGCATCTTGACAGACTGCTTAAGCCCTTTAAAGCTTATAACATTGATTGATGCGACATTTAGTCCTGAGCATGACAATTAAACTGCATCACATTTATGGCAGTCACCCATATCTAGTTCATGATGATGTAGACTGTTGTTGACAAACTCCACTGTCGCAGCAAGCTCATTATTCACTTGACAATGATATTTCTAAATCAGGAAATTAGTATAGAATACTGCGAAGGCAAGCAGAAAACAATCCAACTGAGCATAGTGATAGCCAACCGAGATTGCATTCATACTAGTTCTTACATCACAAAGAACCACTGTTTTTCCTTAAAATGATTAGAAACCAAATAAAGCCAACCCAGATTGTGGAGTTATCAAATCTGAAGAAGTGCATGACACTTGACTAGCCAAAATATTTGATCAAATCTTGCATACCAAATCTTCACTCGATCGAATATCTATTTGCATAGTATACTGTGAAATATACTGTGACAAATAGGGCAGATGCTGTCCCTGAAACAAATTTCTGTTTCTAAATACTTTAGTGAAGTAAGGGCAAGCATAGTCCCTGAAACAAAACCCTTGTTTCTAAAAAGTATTTGGACCTGAGCAGCTTTGAGCGCCCTATGGCACGTGACTTTGCAAGATTATGTAATAAAGAACATATACTGATTGAGTTTCGAACTTGGTACTTCACTGCCCTCATGGCACAGTGGAAGCATCCATGGAGGCACGACAAGAACGTGTGAATTCGACAACGACCAACGACAGTGTTCGACAACTGGTGAAGCCCAGTATTCGGAGTGATACTGAAGGGCCGTGGCAGGGCCTTAAATGTCTCTTTTTACAAATCATGCATTTACATGACCTTGGCACGTCGTTAACCTGTTCAATTTTTGGCAGCTTTGAGCGCCATGAATGACCTAGCACAAGTCATTAAACTGCAAGCACCTTGACCTGAAGC
>NW_024468541.1:12323-110371 GCF_001632365.1 Laetiporus sulphureus 93-53
CCTTCATTGGGAGTCTTGTAGCCTTGCCCACTAGGTCCTCACTGCATAGTGTCAAGCCTGTGCCTGCTGCTGGTAGCACACAGCTTCTTTATTAGATCTTAGAGTCATCCACCTATTATATGCGGCCTAACAAGCCAATTCACCCCTTGTTGTGAGCATAAGGCTAAGGGCCCTTTGAGCCCCTTTTTTAGGCTGCATGTCACTGCATGCCTGGTTTGACCCTTCCTGGGCAAACCCCTTTTTTGTGCAGGTCACTGGACGCTGGCAAGCACCTTGCTGCCATTTCCTTGCCTTAGGGCACAGGATTCAATGCACCGTGACACAGTTCCCCTCTTAAGATCGTTGTCGTTGGTATCATTTTCTACACTCTCCCACCATCCCGACCAGATAGTTCTGAACTGACGATCAATCTACTGTGAACGATCGACCGTAAGGCCATGGCTCATATGCTATGTGCATCACTGAAAGGTACGATCCCCGTTTGTCCACTGTTGTTATTCACCAATCACAGACCTGTTCACTTTCACCACTGTTGCTGACGAGTCGTTCGACGACATGTTCGATGTGCGCGTGTCACCGTAATTCCCAAAGACTTCGCTGCGGAAATATCGTCGCGAATTCCTGAAGACGTCCGACATCGTCGCGCTGCAATTCATGCTTGTCCAAGTGATCGATGAACGTGGGCTCGTTCGCGTACCTCATCTGACGTCTATAGCGTTGTACACGTCGCCCCGTTACATTTTCTTACTATGCAACGATATTACCCTGTCCATCACTGTGAATAAATTTCGTGTCCTCGTACTTTAACCCCAACTACCAACCTACATAGCGCTTCACTCTATGTGTACGTAATATGTTCGCTGGTCACATAATTCGATAGACCACAAACGTGCCGCGCACGATGTGCTCGTCGTAGCGGGCGTAGCGGGCGCTGCCGGTACCGGCCCTACCATATATGACATTGTCATATATGTACTATGTCGATCGTATGTGTCGGGCTTGACGGTACGAGCGCACCGAGAGCTTTTTCAAATTAGTCTAGCATCAAAAACGATAAAAAGCTCGGACAGGAATTGATGAATCCAGTCGGATAACTTAGCATTCGCTTGGAGAAGCACGGCTAATGGCCATGCGGGAGCAAAATGAATGCAGCGGCTCTTCTGGCTCAGTAAACAAGTTGGAGATCAAGAAGTAGACCGAGCAGTTTCCAATCCATGTCGAGGCAGAATATGTAAGATGGACAGTAGCGGATTCGATGAGCCTAGTCGTGAATGCGCAAGAAAGCCGTCGGTGCAGATTCGGGGCTGCGCTGACTTGGTCGACGAGGGGAAGCATGGGTTTAGCCATATTGCCCCATTCCTCCACCGCCACAATACACAATATGCTCTACTGCGACGATCAATTATCTAGGGCTTACTTATTACCATGCATATGCACTCGCCATGGCCTTGGTCGGTCTGGATGCTTCGTTCAGATACAGATAAATCGGACGATGTAGTTCTTCGTTCGCAGCGACAACCATCACGTCCGTGGCGAGCTCGTGACTCGTTCTGCTCGATATCTCCGCATGTTGCTGACGGTCCTGAGCGCGAGGCAGGCTCACATCAAGCTTTCATTGTAGAAGACCAGGAGAGCCGCGACAAGCCGTGATATTTACGTATCTTCCTGACCGGCCGTTCGTAAGGAAGTTAGGAACGTGTTCATCAGCCGGCATCAGCGCCCGGAAAACGGTATCTTTTACGCTACTTCGCTCAAGTCAAGGGGACCCAGTTCGTCGTTGAGCTCAGTGATACTTCAAACTGACCAGCATGGATCTCCTCCCGAGTACATAGTGCCGTGCTCTTATCGTGACTCAATTCTCTTACAACTGACGCCGCTGCACAGATGCCGCCATTGAATCACTGAAACAGGATGCCTCGAGCGATAAAAAGGATATCTGCATCATAGGTGCAGGTCCCGGAGGGTTGGCCGCACTGCAGATCATCATGGAGAGTCCGCAGTACAAAGAGGGACTATGGCATCCGACGGCATTCGAGGAGCGAGACAAAGTCGGCGGTATATGGTGCGTATGCGTCCGCTACCCATCCTTCTCTTTTGCGTGACTGCACACATCTCTAGGGTTCCTGCCCCGCCGAAAGACGACCCGCCAATCACGCCTCTGTACGACTCACTCACGACGAACCTCCCGCACCCCATCATGTGCTATGACTCCCTGCCATTCCCTCCCTCCACCGCGCTCTTCCCGCATGCCGTCGCCGTAGAAAAGTACCTCGCAGACTTTGCCACGCACTTCAATCTCTTTCCGCACATCCGCCTCGAGACTACTGTGCTTGGCATCGACTGGGATGCGAGCACCGCGAAGTGGCGGGTCAGCGTGAGCAGCGGCGAAGAGCACGCGTACGACCTGCTCATCGTTGCAAACGGGCACTACCGCGTGCCGCGTTACCCCGCGACGCCCGGCATCGCCACGTGGATCGCGGCGGGCAAGGCGATGCACTCCGCATGGTATCGCCACCCAGAGCACAAGGGCCGCACCGTGCTCGTCGTCGGCGGCGGGCCGAGTGGGCTGGACATTTCCGCCGAGTTGCGTGGTGTGGCGCGTGTGGTGATCCACTCCGTCACCGATGGCGTGCCCGAAGACAGCGATGACGGCACGTTCAAGCGGCGCGGGCTCATCACCG
The DNA here is from genome assembly GCF_001632365.1 of Laetiporus sulphureus 93-53. NCBI lineage: Eukaryota > Fungi > Basidiomycota > Agaricomycetes > Polyporales > Laetiporaceae > Laetiporus > Laetiporus sulphureus. The sequence goes on from NW_024468541.1 coordinate 15,005, forward strand.
AGTACCTCGATGTTGGCGAAGGAAAGGTGGTGTTCGAGGACGGCTCGACGGAGACGGGCATCGATCACTGCATTGTTGCGACGGGCTACCAGCACCACCAGCCGTATTTTCCGCCGTCGCTACTTCGTGTCGCGGTCCCGCCACCTGTGCCTCCGATTCCACCGACGCTGTACAACTCGACGTACCACCTTTTCCCGCTCGCACGGCATCTCTTCCCACTATCGAAGGACTTTCCTCCATCACGTATCTGCTTCTTGGGGCTGCTCAAAGGCGTCGCGCCTCTTCCGCTTATGGAAGCCCAGGTCCGCGCAGCGCTCAAGATTTTCGCAGAGCCAGAACATTTCGACTCGACGCAAGAATCCATCGGCGTGATCGCGCGGTACGAGGAGCTGCGCGCGCGTGTGGGTGCGGACGAGCTCCGCATTGCGGCCACGTGGCACATCTTCGCGCCGCAAGAGCAGTTCGACTATCGCGACGAGCTACATGCATGGATCGGCGAAGAGGATCGCGTCCCGGCATGGGTGCGCGAGATGTATGACAAGCGGGACGTGCTGAGAGCGGAGTGGCGGGACCTGGAGCGGCTCGGTGAGGCGGACGAGTGGGTGCACGGTGTTGGCGAGGGCGGTATGGATGAGTGGGTAGAGATGATGCGCAAGTTGCTGCGCCGGGCGGAGGATAGGAAACGAGAGGAGTGCAAAACCAGGCTGTGAGATGGCTGTTTCGTTGCAATAACATCTACACTTGATGTACTTTTCCGCGACCCTAGACTGCTAATCACAACGCCAGATTCATCTGCAAATGCATTATTCACTATAATGTTCACTGCACTTGGACAATAAGGAGGGCTCTAACCCAAACTGGGCATAGTCTCCTATCCGAATCTTCTGTAGAAAAGTCGACATATTCTGCTCCTGCTCGTCAAGCCATTTCTTTGCTTCGTCGGCTGTCTTCGGCGGTGGAGGCTGAGGTGCTGAGAGGGCGGCTCTGACGACCTTTTTTTGGTACATTTATTTCTATACCGCGCTCGGCGCGGTTTGCAAGGAGGGGGGGTACATGAGAGGTCACCGAGCGAAGATGTGCTAGGTAGGTATGGCGTCTAAAGGGGAGGCATACGCGGCAAATTAACCGGGGTCATAGGGTGCGGGCTCTGACGACCTGTGCCAGTACTTGACGTTGTTCAAGAGTAAGGAAATTTGGCTTTTGCTCCTCTTCAATATCTGCATGGTGAGACGTGAGATTGGAATCTTTAGGAACATAGAGAAATTTGCCTTGGTCCTCCAGGAACAGCGGTGTATGCGCATGGTGGGCGTCAGGAATCGGTGTATGCGCTGCATGGTGGATAATTGCGTTCGGGCTGGTTCATTAATGGAGCTACTCCTTTCCCGCCAATAGGAAATAAGTGCGTTGCACCGACCGGCACAAATGGGGACATACCACTGGAGCAGAGGCCCGCTCAAACTGGATCCACGTCTGCTCGTCCTGGTGATGTATGCGCAGACGTTTTGCCCATATCCTGACCATCTCATCATTGGGCAGAGGGAACTCATTCAATAATACTTGTAGGCTGGGGATGACCCCTGGGCTATTTTGAGAAGAAGGGTATACTTCGGCATATCCATGAGCAGGGGGCTAAGAAAAACATACCTACCACAGGGACAGCCGAACTATTGATCGATCTGGTGGACGAGCCAGTCGCTGGTGCGGAGGATGAGATGAAGAGGCACACCCGAGGAAAGATTACAGATAAGAACCGGCCGCTGATGCAATGTACCTTGAGGATGGTCGGCTGCTGTCGAGCTATGGATCGCACTGTCAGGTTGAATGCCTAGCAGAACACCATCACAAACGACGCACTGACTGCGAGACCAGCGATACATCTTCAATACAAGCCTGTATGTTCCTTGAATATGTATCCTCATACATTTAAGGCGTCTCCGTGCTGCTCGACTGTCTGAGGTCGATTGAAAGAACACGAGTAACGCTCGAGGGACGGACGGTGCGTACCGCGTCGGTGGCGAAACGCGTCCATTACGCGGTCACGTGGTGCGTGTCTCACCCTCGCAGTCAAAGTTGCCGCCTCGCGCAAATCTAAGTATTGATAGTAGTCGAGCAATCTCCAGCCTATGAGCTTCATGTCCAGTTTGTTATCATCGATGCATCAATATGACACTATATCAAGGTCCTCGGCAGCGTCACAAAGACTATCGTAAGTCTCGTTTCCTAGTGTTATATTCATGTCAGTCTAACGTGCCACAGTAGCTTTTGGGTAGGTCAGCGACTACGGCTTTACACTAGAATTGTGAAGTCGCGATGTCAAAGGGCAACAAGGGCCAGAGCCGAGATCCGAGCAGCTTCCGCCTGCAAATAACAAGTCATAGAGAAGATATTCCCGAGACAGTTCCATATCAGCGTACTCTGCTGGTTGTTTTGGAACGATGAGCCTAGCAGAGTCGGGGCTGCATTTACTTGGTCGCGGCGAATCCCTCACGCTCGCATCAGTTAGACGACATATTGCCTCATTCCTTTGACCACGATCAATAACCGTATCGGATTAATCACGCCAAGCCCTACAGTGATCGCTCGTCATCTCTCGTCATCGCTCCGTTAACGCTGGCATTCTTGCTTCCATTGTTGAATGCACACTGTATATAGAATCGCCGTCTGAAACTAGCTTCAACGTTCACGTTCAACCGTTGCTATCAGTGATCTGCTGCATTTGTTCGGTGGACGTTTACCTCGCCGCCCTGCTATCTCTACCATGCAAAACATCGCCACTGCACCTGTGACCGCATCCGCGGGCTTCAGAAGTTTCACTGTATCCCCTTTGAAAGCGCGAGTTGCGGCCCCATGGATACGAGTACATACTCTTTCTGTTCCGTGTCGCTCTCGCTCGTGTTAAGTATTTCTTGTATGCGCTCTCCTCCGTCAGTTGGCCTCTGCGCTCAAAATTACAGTATTATCTGCTTTACCATCTCTTCAACAATATTTAATACACTACGAACGGAAAATTTCGCCTGAATCGCGTGATCGCGCTCGTCGTAGCTCGCGCTGCCGGGACCGGCCCTACTACTTTACTCCCAAACATATGCACCCGCCATGGCCTTGGTCGGTCTGGATGCTTCGTTCAGATACAAATAGGTCGGATCGTGTAGTTCTTCGTCCGCTCGGATGTGTGGCGAACTCGTGAGTCGTTCTGCTCGATATCTGCGGCGTGTTACTGATGATCCTGAGGGCGAGGAAGACTGCATCAAGCTTTCGTTATAGAAGGTGCAGCAGAACCGCGACAAGCCGTGATCTTTACGCATCTTCCTGACCGGCCGCTCGTAAGGAACGTGTTCATCAGTCGACGGTGGCCCAGGTCGTCGTTGAGCTCAGTAATACTTCAAACTGACCAGCATGGTTCACCTTCCGAGTACGTAGTGCCGTGCTCTTATCGTGATTCATAGCTCATGCCGCTGCACAGATGCCGCCATTGAATCACCGAAACAGGATGCCTCGAGCGATAAAAAGGATATCTGCATTATAGGTGCAGGTCCCGGAGGGTTGGCCGCACTGCAGATCATCTTGGAGAGCCCGCAGTACAAAAAGGGACTATGGCATCCGACGGCATTCGAGCAGCGAGAAAAAGTCGGCGGCATATGGTGCGTATGCGTCCGCTACCCATCCTTCTCTTTTGCGTGACTGCACACATCTCTAGGGTTCCTGCCCCACCCACGGATGATCCACCAATCACGCCCCTGTACGACTCATTGTTCACGAACCTCCCACATCCCATTCTGGGCTACGACTCACTGCCCTTCCCTCCCTCCACCGCGCTCTTCCCGCATGCAGCTGTCGTAGAAAAGTACCTCACAGACTTTGCCACTCACTTTAATCTCTTCCCTCACATTCGCCTCGAGACAACTGTGCTCGCCGTCGACTGGGACGCGAGCGCGGCGAAGTGGCGAGTCCGCGTGAGCAGCGGCGAAGAGCACGCGTATGACCTGCTCATCGTTGCGAGCTCGCACTACCGCGTGCCGCGTTACCCCACGACGCCCGGCGTCGACGCCTGGATCGCGGCGGGCAAGGCGACGCACTCCGCATGGTATCGCCACCCAGAGCACAAGGGCCGCACCGTGCTTGTAGTTGGCGGCGGGCCGAGCGGGCTGGACATTTCCGCCGAGCTGCGCGGTGTGGCGCGTGCGGTGATCCTCTCCGTCACCAAGAGCGAGCACGAAGACAGCGAAGAAGGCACGTTCAAGCGGCGGGGGCTTATCACCGAATACCTCGATGTTCGCGAAGGAAAGGTGGTGTTCGAGGACGGCTCGACGGAGACGGGCATCGATCACTGCATTCTTGCGACAGGCTACCAGCACCACCTGCCGTTTTTTCCGCCGTCGCTACTTCGCGTCGCGGTCCCGCCACCTGTACCTCCGATTCCATCGACGCTGTACAACTCGACGTACCATCTTTTCCCGCTCGCACGGCACCTCTTCCCAATATCGAAGGACTTTCCTCCATCACGTATCTGCTTCTTGGGGCTGCTCCAAAACGCCGCGCCTCTTCCGCTAATGGAAGCCCAGGTCCGTGTAGCGCTCAAGATCTTCGCAGAGCCAGAACGTTTCGACTCGACGCAAGAAGCAAACGGCGTGATAGCGCGGTACGAGGAGGTGCGCGCGCGCGTGGGTGCGGACGAGCTTCGGATTGCGGCCGCTTATCACGCCTTTGAGCCGCACGACCAGCAGTTCGACTATCGCAACGAGCTACATGCATGGATCGGCGTGGAGGATCGCGTTCCGGCATGGGTACGCGAGATGTATGACAAGCGGGAAGTGCTGAGAGCGGAGTGGCGGGAGCTTGAGCGGCGAGGCGAGGCGGACGAGTGGGTGCACGGTGTTGGTGAGGGCGGTGTGGATGAGTGGGTAGAACTGATGCGCAAGTTGCTGCGCCGGGCGGAGGATAGGAACCGAGATGAGGGCAAAACCAGGCTGTGAGATCGCTGTTTCATTGCAGTTACATCTGCTTTTCACTCGACCCTAGACGTACAACACGAATAAATGCGTGCAATAACCTTACGAAATGAAGGGATATGGAAAGAACGAAGGTACGGCTACAGATAATTACTATGCCAGATCCATCTGCAAATGCATTATTCGCTATATGCGGTGGCTGCCAAGCTGAGCAATCTCACCTTCATGTCCCCATCGCTTCTGGTCAAGATGGTGTCATGTTCACTGCACTTGGGCAATAAGGAGGGCTCTAGCCCAAACTGGGCATAGTCTCCTAACCGAATCTTCTGTAGAAAAGTCGACATATTCTGCTCCTGCTCGTCAAGCCATTTCTTTGCTTCGTCGGCTGTCTTCGGCGGTGGAGGCTGAGGTGCTGAGAGGGCGGCTCTGACGTCCTGCGCTAGTTCTTGACGTTGCTCAAGGGTAAGGAAATTTGGCTTTTGCTCTTCTTCAATATCTGCATTGGGAGATCGTGAGACTGGAATCTTTAGGAACATCAAGGAACTTGCCTTGGTCCTCGAGGAACAGCGATGCATGCGCACGGTGGGCCTCAGGAACCGGTATGTGTGCTGGCAATTGCCAGAGGGTGGAGGGCTCCGGAGAGCATGATGACCCAGGGGTGGGTAATTGTGTTCGGGCTGATTCATTTACGGAGCTACTCCGTTCCCTCTGTAAGTGCCAATAGGAAATAAGTGCATTGCACCGACCGGCACAGATGGACATACCACTGGAGCAGAGGCTCGCTCAAACTGGATCCACGTTTGCACGTCCTCGTAATGTACACGCAGACGTTTTGCCCATATCCTGACCATTTCATCATTGGGCAGAGGGAACTCATTCAACAGCACCTGTAGGCTGGGGATGACCCCTGGGCTGTTTTTGAAAGAGGGGTATACTGTTGTCACATCCATCAACTGTACGTGTGAACAGGGGGGCTAACAAAAACATACGTATGTCTTCGCTGCTGCTCACAGTACCAGAGCCCTCTATTTTCTGCGGCAGGCTCCCGTAACGAGCAGCCCGCGCCGCAGCATCCTTTCGTCTTCGGGAGAAGAGAGTTTGAAGAGCACTATTTGTGTAATGATCGCAACCAGGGAGAGCATTGATTTTCTGGAGCAGCTCTTGTCTCTGGATAGCAGTCGGATTCTGGGTGACCTTCCATAATTCTGCGGGTGACCACAAGAGGTCAGCGCCTGAACCTTGCACGCCAAAGCCGAAGAATGCACCATCAATCATTTGGTAACCTTGATGTGATAGGCGCTTGTGAAGGCGTCGTGCCGACGTCGAAGCCATCGACGACGATGATGCCGTGTAGCTCGACGCCGATTCACCATCTGCATGCGCATAGAATGGCTCCAACATCTGTTCGTTGAGTAGCTAGGTGGAGGATGCAGAGGGGATGGGCAGGGCAGGGGGTCGTGGCTGCAGCATGGGGCGCTCAAGTGATGTCGGTCTCCTTTATCGCCTGTCAAAAGCGCAACCCATCCATTCGGTTATGTGCCCATTCTGAGACCTCGGTGTTTCGAAAATTTAATTGTGAAACCCCGCTGCAGCGTGTTTATCTGCAACCAGGTGTACGATGCATGGTCGGTTATACCGACATTGATCGCATGGCCGACATTGATCGCATGGTCAAATGCAGCCCCTAAAACATTACTCCGGTAGGTCTTTCGTACTGATTCTCTCTCACGCAGACCGCGCGGATCGATGCAATTCGGATCCGGGCCGCTATCAATGAGCTAAGACAAAGTTTCATTTTCTATGGTTAGGATCCTTCTAGATGGGTCGTCACATTTTTCAAAGCGTTAACTCAACCTTCCAGCCACTGTAAGTCACCCTTAAATAACCCGTTCGAATTTGACTGAACATTACCGGTAATTTACGTAGGCTCATTAGCGCTCGTTAGCTATTTCTCTTCGCTTAGTTGCTATATACAGATCACTCTGGACCTTTCTGGTACAGTTCTACAGTATGGATGTCTGATGAGAAACAATAGGTAAGACTTCATGTCGCTTGGGCGAGATGCGGAACAAGCATTTAACACTACGCGGACATGAAGGAAGGCGCACTCATTCGAAAATATCGGTGGCATAACGGCCCTGGATGGCACGCGAAAACATCTCCACGGCTTCCGCATCGTCAACACTCTGTGTCTCCTTGATAATCTTGATGAGAACCTCTTTGATTCCTTGGGCGATAGCGCGAGTTCCACACGTATAGAACTACGCACGTATGCGTCAGTGGTATCTCCGCGTCATAGATGATAGGCTACCGGCTACCCACCTTCCCGTTCGCTTTGTAGGCAGCGTCAATTTCCGCGCGGTCATGCCACGCTCGGCTGCGAATGATGTCAATGCATATCAAAGACAGCGACCTGACGAAACGCACTCTTGCACATATTTGCACCCGGAAGACTCCTCCGTCAAGCGTGAAAACGCCGGCCTGACATCCACGATACCCAGCTCGGTCCACTCCTTCAGATCCGAATCTGCATATAAATAATCCTCCTTCGGCGTCCTGCATCCGAAGAAGAGCAGCGACCTCGCAACCTCGCGCCCCGCCTTCTTCTGCATCGCACGCTCCTGCAAGAATCCGCGCATCGGCGCGAGTCCCGAACCCGCGGCAAACATCACCATCGGCACCGTCGGGTCTGACGGCGGGTGGAACGCAGCGGATGACGCGCGCACTGCGATTTGCACTTTGTCTCCCGGGCGCAGTCCGGCGAGGAATGTCGAGGCTACTCCAAGGAAGGACTCCTTCCGCCCCGCGATAGACGGTTTGTCGACGACGCTCACGGTGAGCGAAACGCGCTGGGCGTCCCAAAGCGGCGACGAGGATATCGAATATTGTCGGACTCGCATGGAGGGCAGCATCTGTAGGTATGTCTCAAATGGTAGCTTGATTTCTGGGTAGTCCTCGAGGATATCGAGCACGCTGAGCCGCCTGACGAGGACCTTCTCGCCGTATGTCGTCAAGAGCTCCTGTAGTGCTTCAGCGGGTGCCTTCTCAGCAGTCATTAAAATCCGGAGGTCTCGAGTCGTTGCAGGCTGCGATAGCTCCACATAGCCTGAGAGCAGCGCAGACACGCTGATGGGACGATCGACAGGTAGCGGTGTGGGACCAGCAGACGACAAGAGGACCTATGGTGGGCTCAACAATCAATTTGCAAGCAAATAGAAGCGAAGTAGATCCGTACCTCTTGCTCAGCAGACAGCCCGAACCGGGCAATCGCTCGGTGAACATCACGAGGAGGATTGGAGGGCAATCTATGGAAACAGTTCTTAGCTACAAATCAGCGATCTCGCAAATCATGGCGCATACATGGCAAGATAGTCTCCAGCACGGGCAGCCATACCCTCCGGAAGCTCGAATTCTGATCGAACAGATCAACATTACGCCCACAATGCACGACTATGCACGTACCTATATGTCTCTTGGGCGGCGCGCTCGGTGCAGTAAGCAGCCTGTTCTCAATGACCGTTCCCAGAGCAGCATCGGGCTGCCGGAGGACAGAAGCCCTGAAGGTCCCCGCATCTACCACTTTGATCTCCAGTCCTGCAAAGCCACCTGCCGCAGACGGGGGTGTCGCAGTCGCGCTGTATTCCTATCAACGAGCACGGACGAGTCAGTGCAAAGGGCGTATCCTAGGCACCGCATACACCCACCTTAGACAGCGTCTCCCAGAGCTTCGCCTCCCACTCATCGAAGACCTCAAAGAATTCCGGCGAGCTTGCGTCACCCGCTCCGCGAGGCACGAGCCGCCTGCCTCCGCGCTCTTCCAAGGTATCGTCAATTAGTGTGGGTATCCGCTGATATGTCAGGACCCAGTCGTGGTTGCCGCATCCGAACACGGCGTAGTTCACGTTCGCGAGCTCCTTGCCCTTGAGGTTCCTGATCCACTCCACGAAGTGCGCCGCGTTGTCGGCCGGCTCGCCTGCATAAGCAGCAGTCCAACATAGGCACCCCGAAAACAAAGGGTCATTCTCACCTTCAAATGAAGCGGTGATGATCACAACCGGCCCGTCGCTGGGCAACTTCTCGCAGAAGGAGTCCAAAGTACCCATCTTGGTACAAAAGCCTGCGTGCCATCAGGTCATCGTCCACATATAGCCTTCAGAACACGCACCATGAGCAGCCGCATCGCTCGCCACCCTCTGCGCAAACGTCTCCGACGTGCCCGTATTCGAACCGTACAGTACATACAGCCACTGTCTCGGCTCCACGCCCGTCCCCGGGACCGCGGCGCGCGTCGGCTGCTTTGGCTCTGTGCCTCTGCGCGCCCGGTGCAGCGATGAGCTGGGCATCGCGAGCGGCACCGCAGCGGTGCGCGGGATTGCGCGAATGTGGAGGTCCTTGGGCTTGATGGTGAGCGTCTGCTTTATCTTGAGCTCGTAAGAAGGGTCGTCCATGACGAGGTCGAACCGCTGGAAGACGTAGGCCATGACGAGCATCATTTCTTGCCAGGCGAAGGCGCGACCCTAGACGAAAGGAGGGTCTCTAAACAGGAAGAGAACGAATTGGGAACGATGCGTACAATGCATGCTCGCATACCGAAGCCAAAGGGTTGCCACGCATTAGGCTAGTCGCAGTTAGTAAAAGTGAGGTTGTGGGGCAGAAGACACAACATACGGGTAGTGCCTCGAATTTACCATCCAACATGCGTTCCGGACGGAACTCCTCAGCCTGAGCAGCAAGAGTCAGTCTCAACGGTCCATAGCACACAAGATATCATGCATACATCGTCACCCCAGACCTTGTGATCCCTCATCGCCAAAGGTGAGTTGATAACGACGGTCTGTCCCTTCTTGATCGCGTACTTGCCGCCTCCGATCGTCGTGTCCTCGCTTGAGTCCACCGTGCGCATCGGCGCTGGCGGGTTGAGGCGAAGCGACTCGCGCAGACACGCTGACCCCACCGAGCTTCAGCGGAGTGTCCTGGAAAGTATGTGGAGACCGCGCACCTGTGAGGTAAGGCAGCTTGTTCATATCGCCGAGCTGGGGCGGCTGATCGCCGAGGACCTCATCGAGCTCCTCGCGCAGCTTGCGCGCGGCTTCGGGGTTCTTGAGAAGGTAATACAGCGTGAACGAAAGTGTCGCTGCACGAGGATCGGATCAATTATCCTGCTGGTATGCAGAGCGAACGTACATGATGTGGTCTCATGGCCTGTAGACGATAAGAATCAGCGAGCAGCACACATTGGGCAGATATTGGACGTTACCGGCAATCAGGAAGGTGAGCAGCTAAAGTGAATCATGTCGTGAGTGGGTACAGAGGTCCGGGCTTGAAGTGCACTCACGTTATACCTGACGGCCTCGTCTGAGAGGCCCTTGCCTGTCTTGGGGTCCTTACCAAGCAGCATCTTGTTGAGCAAGTCGTTTCTATCGACCGGGTTCGCCTTGCGATCCGCAATGACTATGATCACCATTTAATGTTAATGAGGAAGATCCGCACAAGTTGAGAAAATTGACAGTACTTTCGTTGGCCAGATCCGCCATGATCTTGATGTCCTGCTCATACTTGGTATTATAGCCCATCACGGAGGTAACGATGGATGGGCGGAAGGCGCGGTGGCCGGATTCTATGAGAAAGTCGACCATTGCTTGGACGAAGGGGTGATTCGTTTCCTAATGAATGCATGAGCACGTTTGCATAGTCAAAGATCATGCAGGTGCCAGACAGACCCGGTAGAAGGAATTCAACCTGCATATATGAATGTGAATCTCTCTTGACCCGAAAAAGGCAGGGACTGCGAACCTGTGAGACATCGAGCATAGTGCGATCGTATCAAACGTCAATCGCGTGAAGTCCTCCGCGGGGTTGATCACCGCTCCGGGGCCGAACCTAAAGCGTGATGAGCATCTCTCAACGGCCGACGATCAATGCTGATGTACCGTTCCCATTTCATGATGAGTTGCGATGCGATGTCCATCATGTCGTCGAACATGCCGCGAATCGCGGTCGTGCCGAACGCGGGCATCAACAGTCGGTCTGCGGTACGGGAGTGAGCAGCAGATCGGGAGCTTGTGGGACATGAAACCTACGAGCGATCCCCCAGTTCTCCTCGTCGGGTCGCGCCTGAAAGTAGATCAGCGAGATCCACTCGGCCTGTGGCAATGAAACAGTTCATACTGTGAAGATGCCGTCGCCGACGCCATTGCGAACTTGCTCTAGGCTTCCTCCGATGTCCTTGAAGAACCGCTTGTCATCGCTGACCTCGTTCAGAAGCTCATATGAGCTGACGACAATCAGCGTCCTCGCTGTGGTCAAATCAGCATACAGGAACACACAGCCTCGCCGACACTTACAGAATTGATGCAGCTCGTATATTTCACCGTACTGGCGCGCCAAAAGAGCAAAGGAGCGAAGTGGGACCTCCTTCTCGATAGAAGTAACGTGGCCGAGGAAGGGCAGCGAGGGCGGGCAGGGAATAGGTGTGGTCATCTTCGAGTGCGGGATGAGTGCGGTATCCGATGTACTCATGCTTCATCCACATCGCGTCTATATAGCGCTCTCGCAGAACACCGGGGGTGGCAGGGTATGTTACGCACGGTGTGTGATTCGTGCATCGCCTTCATAGCGCTCTGGCATGATGGAGTGCGCGCCAGCGATATGTTGTAGCAGAGCAGAGATGGTTACGCTGCGAGTCCGGGCGTCGGGCGGAAAATGTATGCGCGATGCACTGCGCTCTACATGCCTGGAATGGACAAAATCCCCGAGCCCGACTGGATGCACGTCGCGGCGAGGTGATCGTCTCTGATTTCTCGGTTCGGACGGAACGCTGGAGACACCGATGGCAGACACGGCCACAACGCACCAACGGGATACATGGAGGCCTTGACATACAGCAAATGACAACTTTTCGTCCCGGAGACACCTGCTACGAGCCTGGCACGGTCGGTTTCAACGCAGACGGTCGAGAGGACATCACGGTGCACGGTTGTCCAGCACAAGCTGAGTGGTTGTAAGCGCTCGGCAACACCCGGTCGGTGGCTGGAATTGAAAGGCCGGCTCATGCAGTTGCACCTCCTTACTCCTGCCAATACCCATGCCATTGATGCATTGGCCGGCTTCTTCCATCGTATGATTAAAACTCTCTTGCAGCAAAACCTCTCCAGTTCTTTCGGGTCATCAATTTAATCATCTCAGGTCTCGCGATACAAACGGCGCCGCCAGTAAGCCAGATGGGAATGCTTATAAAATCTGAATTATACCAAGTCCCGCTTACTACCCTCGCTTGCTATGGACGGACCACTGGTTTCCCATGGCTTCTCTGACGCTGCTTCTCACTGCGACTGACGTCTTGCATGATACACTCAATCATCCGGTTGACCCCAGCAAGCGGCAACAACATACCTGAGGTCACTCGAGGCGTACAGTCACCTTCTGCCTCGTGCGATAATACTTCTGTCTCCGCACGCTTGGTGTCTTTGAAGTCTAGAACGTCTGTGGCTTCTCATTATCTGGACTTACTCCGGCCACGAGTCTGTAGACAGGAGGACAGGTGCGTGCACTCTATTGATGGCCGGTCTCTGATCCTCGCTGTATCACAAGGAGAAACGATTGGGACACGTCGCAGATCCAGGAATTTTAACATTGCGAATCTAGTCGACCACACACGCTATAAGAGCGAAGGATCATTTTGCTGTGTCCTGAAGCTGATGAAGAACGGGCAAATGCTGTGCTCGCCTCATCAAAGAAAAGTGCAACCGCGATGAGTGGCGCAACGCCACCGACGCATCTGTGACGTGACATACGCGTGGTGTCACGTCCAGATTCGCGGCGGCCAGACGCAGGAGCTGTGTGTGGGCTGTCGCGATTGACGTTATCTCGCTCAAATTCGGGTCCTCAACAGGCAAGAGTACGTGCCAAGATATTGCGTGCGCAAAACTTTGAAGAGGCCTGCGAACAACATGCGTCGACTGAGCGGCATGCAATGAATACGGCTGTGGAGAGAGCGCAATCACACCCGAAAAGGTGATATCTCAGTAAGTTGCGCCAGTCTCGCAATCACGCCCTCTTGAACGCACGTCCCACATTTCACTTTTTTGGAAGGGCGATCAGCCGCATCAACAAGAACCAGAAAGAGAAATATATAGACTCTTGTTCTGTTGTCTGCAGTCAGAGATGCTGCTCTGCACCGGACAGCAAAGTACGTATCACACTAATAACGAGGGAGGCAAAGGCGTATAGGTTTGGTCAAGGAGGGAGAGGTTCCCGCTCATGGACGCGAGCTGCTTCACATCATCGTCTCCACCGTCCTCGCTTCGAACTCTGGAGGCGACCAAGTCCAGCACGCGAGACTTGTCCGGGTGCCATGCGGGAATCGCGTTCTCGATACCACGCAACACTTGGGAAGTCAAGAAGCCGAGGTGATCTAATGAGACGTCAATATTGTCTGCATTGGCTCGGTCTGGCAGGCGTACCATTTGGGAGGTTCGAGGACGCGAAGGCATCTCGGAAACGCAGCGACGTGCGGCACTCTAGTGACCAGGAGAGATATCCTGAAGCGACCAGGCCGCGCTCGTCGTTGCTCGGCAAGGTGGTCATGTACCAGCTCGACGTGATATTCAAGTCACTGACCGGAAGATCATTTGCAATTGTCCATGACGAGCGCATGGGAGAGCATCCTACTTGGCCTAATACGTGGAATGCAAGCGGAACTATATGACCATCCGAGTAATGAAGCGAGATCACAAAGATGTAGAACGACCGTTGGAAGTCGGAACTAAAACAATTATCGGTGAGCATGAGCTACCCCTCGGTAAGAGTAGAATACCGGTTCACATGTCAATGCTCTTTGCCATGCTCCACAATAACAGCAGTTGCGGTTCTAGCCGCTCTGTAGTGGCATGGCCTGCTTGGGCGGAGGATAGCACAGTAAGGAAGAGATTTGCGTCATCGGGAAAGTGCGATTGAGCATCTGGAGAAGCGACCACTCGGATATCTTCAAGACTAGTCAGCATAAGCTATCTGGGAGCGCATGGACACTTGCTTGTCAATGCCACTGCACTACATGCGTTGAAAGCAAAAAATGAAATGATGATAATTAGAACGATCGTTCAGACAAAGAGTACATTCTTTGATACCACTGACCTCATTCCTGCTGGTGATTTTGTGAATCAAGAATGAACGTCTGGTGGGACGATGGATGATGGCAAGTGGCGTTGACCTGCTTCGTTCTTATATCCACGCTCACGGCATATCTGGAAGGCTGTGCTCTTTCAGGAGGGGATGAAAAGCATAATATCCGAACATACAGTAAGCGACACGTCGCTCAGCCCTTCAGCGTCCTGAACAGCTTTGATTCCACAGAACACCTGATGTACGTACCATATTGGACCACACGAACGCTCAAGGATGCCCACATTGAACTGCCCCAGCACCGCAACAAGAACATGTGTTCAAAGCAGATCTGCGACCTCTCATTTATCGGTATTATTGAAGCTCTAGCCGCCGGCGTGATGTGAGGCGATGAAGACCACATAATCTGTTGGGAGCGCCAGAGCCGCTTCGTAAAACACGATGCGCTGAGGCTGTTATAGTACAATGTAAGCACCGTGCATGTTGATTGAATGCGAAAAGAGACAGCTCCCATCAGCTGGAAACAGACAAATATGAGCTTCGAATCCAAGGATACGGACCAAGTGGGAAGTTACCGTCACGGCACACGTGACCGCGTCGCGTCGCGTACGCGTGCGTGTCCAAGCTCAAGTCCTCAAGCTCAAGCTCAAGCTTCAAAGCTTCATCGGGGAGGTATTTGGCTAGATAGCTGTATCAGATGACATTTCACACGCGGCTCATCGCTCTGGTACGCACAGTGCTCTCGGCATATAGTACATCTCAAGACATGGGACTTCTGAATGATAGCAATAGCGGAAGACATGGCCCATGCTCAGGTATAATCAAACATTTGTGCTGTCCTCTGGACCCTTCGGTCGCGTCCAGGAGTACTGGTCAACGGGGCTCTGCTGCCATTTCTCCACAGATTCCTTCATCTTCTTCGGCACTATAAGCGGGAACATCGCATACGCAGAGCCCGCGGGATAGCACGCAGGCAGCGTTCGGAACAGCAACTTCGACAGAATTCCACCGAACGAGCCGTCGTTCTTGTCGACCTGCACGTCCTCGAAACCCCATGTCGTCAAATTGAATGCTGTGGGAAGTAGGCGCGTGTGAGTCACCGGAAGTGTACAGCGGCAGAGACTTACGGGTGAGATCAAAAGTGAGGAATCGATCTCCGCGCGTAAGGGCGACTGCATCCGCGAGAACCGCGCGCGAAATCGTGAGACCCGCGTACAGGCCAATACCCAACGAACCCTTTGTCTCCTCTGCCTGCATGCCCACCTTTCATACGCCCACACTACGTTCAACATCTTCTAAGACGAGCAAACAATCGATACGCTCACATAGAGTTCCAACTTGTCGATGTCTTGATACAGTGCCTCTGCCGCTCTCTAACCCACCGGCCGATCAGCATTGATCCAGCACTGCGCACAACACCGTGAAAGACGTACATGGATCTCCGGATCGGGGTTCCACTCCTTGAAACTCTTGTACGCTGTTCGGAAAGCGTTCGCAACATCCATTAACATCGGTTGCTTCAACGCTGGAGAGAGCCGTGGACTCACGCGCCAGGCCCATGAAGCTTCTGAATTCGTTCAGCGAACAAGTCCCCCAGCGGCGCGCTTCCAGGATGCCAATGATTTCAACGACGCGCAGCGCTTCGGGGATCCCCCGCGCCTTGAACGCGCTCGCGGGCGTCTCCGTCGCATCGTACAGGATGTTTGAAAGATCAGCTTCACGCATTGCAGCAGGTATCAGCATCACGTTAGCACACAGGAAAAAGGCAGGAGACCGCACCATCGCTGTACCTCCCGCTCGAGTCGCGTTTGAGGCTGCAGAAGGGGAACGAGAGATACAATGAGAACTGGATTACCGTTGGTGGAAGACGAGCACTATGCGGGCACCCACCCGCTGAGCGTCCACTGGCGTAGATCCTTCGGATATCTCTTTACATACTCCTCTATCGCCTTCCTGAAGTCCTGATCCGTGACCTACTCGCAAAGTACCATATCAGTGCCATCCTACCCACAGGCAGCCTGATTGTATGACATGAAACATGCGCACGCACTTGATCAAAGGGCTTTCCTTAAATATGTCCTTAAACAGTGCATTCGTCCAGTCGTTGTCCGGCTGAGAGACCGTGGCATGCCAGCGGCACATCAGATTAAACTCAACCGAGACGACATTCCCGTGGCCGCGTGGCGTCCACTCGCGGTTCAGCTCACGCATCGCCTGACGCGCCAATATCAGTTCAGTTCTGCAACCACTTCACGGACCGTATGCGTACCTGAAGCGGGTCCAACCGCCAATTCAGGCCCACCCGTGTCAGGCCGAGAATCGCGCCAACGTAGTCGCTCAAGATCACCTAGTACGCATGATGCGTCAGCTCCGATTCCATCTCAGGAAAGCGGCCTCATGCACTTGCCTGCGTAAAGTACGCAGTGTTAACTAGGCGCGCGCTGGAAGATCTCCTCGTCTTGCGCCGCGCACGTCTCCTTGCTGAGCGTGGCGGGGTCGGCGTACGTTTTAAGGTCGTTGATCGCGAGGATCTGCTCCGCTACGTACTGCGGGAGCGGGTCAGGACCCAAGCAGTGGAGACAGAGACACGAGGTCAGGACTCACGTTGTGGTTCCGGCAGAAGAGCACAAGCAGCGCGTCTGTTGAGGGAGGCATGAACAGCAGACGTGCATCGGCAAACACATCGTCCCACAGACACCCTGTGCCGTCCTTGCCTAGAGTTCTGTCAGCATCAACATCTGCGATACGATTCGCAGAAGTGGGCGCGGCACTCACGGCGGACTTTTTCGCTCTCCTCCTGGGAGTTGCCGTAGAGCGGACTCAGGTCGAGGTAGCTGCTCGCTTCGTTGACCGTCCATTTGCGCGGATTCGTGTGGAAGAGGCTGTGGATGATGATGTTCGCGAGCGCGAAGAACAGGCTCGAGATGCCTCCTGTGCTCCCGTCAGCATCGGCCGCACCGGCGAAATTTATATATGGCATACCGGGGTGCTCGACATGTTTGTCCCTCTTTAGTAGCCTGTCAAACACAAGCCCAGGTTCAGGTAGTTGCTGCGGCGAGATAGGAGTGGTTCCGGGTACAGAGCGCACATAGGGCGTGCGCGCCATTCCGAGGGCAGGGATAAGCACATTGTAGTTGCTGCCATCGGCACTGCGGTACGCGTAATTAACGGCGTTGAGCATAGACGGGACGGTTGGGACCGCGATAGTAGGGATCATGAGGAAGCTCATGGGTGGTTGCGGAATGTCCTTGTACACTGTCAAGGAATTGGATTAGCGAATGCGGAAAATCCGGACGAGCACGCACAGGTGTTGATGAGGACCTTCCCGAGAATCTGGGAAAAGATAGAGTCCTCAGAGGAGCGGGCGATGACGATGATAACCTTTTCAAGCTATGAGCGAATAGGACGGTACCATCAGCTTGTGCGCGAATGCAGGACAAAGGGCACGTCTACTGACAAGATAGAGGCGGTCATTTACGCCGCCGCCGGCCATACGTTTGATGGCGTTAATGAACGACGGCTGTATACATACATAAGCTCAGATGTTGGGGAAGGTTGTCCCCAGTGACGACGTATACGCACGAGGTCAGCGATAGAAAAGCGCTTGCCGCGGATGAGGCTCCGTTCGATGTCCTGGATGCTACTGGAAAGAATGGGGTGCACGGGCAGTGCATCGTCCATGAAGAAAGATGCGTCGGTGCCGGCGACAATATCGGCGGCATCGTTGAGGGGGCTAAGGATGCGGTTCGCGTTGACGTTCATATTGTGAGTTTGCGATGATAGAGGAGGCAAAGGAATGTGGACAGTATACATGCAGATGGAGCGAAGAGGTTTATACGTAGAAGTGGAGACGCCCTGGCCATCGATGAGTGGCTGCACAAGAGAGAGCAAAGTTCGGGGAGGCAATTATAGTACGACCAGATTTGTCTCCGCGAGCATCCAAGTAAAGATCGACGATCGAAATTACTGCCACGGCACGTCGTCGCGCAAATGACCGACGTTCTGGTGGATGGTTCCTAGCTGCGTCCTTGCCTTCCCCGGAACAATCCTAGGCGAAATATGGTAGAACGTTCCTCGATAACCCGGAGAATCCGCAGCTTACAACCAACGTGGTCTAGAGCTGAGCGCTGCGCGATGATCATCGCGGCCACATGTCCAACATCCAGCTCGAATCTTTCGCTGTTCCGTGGCAGGACAACACCGACCGCGCGTTGTACTGTCTCGTGGCCTGTCGTCCTGGACGGCGCTCGCTCGATGCGCTCCATCGATGGAGAAGCTTCAGGCTGTTTCTATGAGAATTTAGAGGGTTCCGGACAGACTGGACAACATGCGAATTTTTGACATCACGTTATAGTACAGCTTGCACGATGGATGTCTACAATATAGCCGCTACACGTAAGACTGCAAAACGCATTGGCAAAAACAGAAACTAGCTAGGACGTTTTCTCAACCGCAACATACCTCGATGTTACTTGTTCCCCACTAAGACCAGATGAACCGCGGCGTCGACGACGAGAAACCCTACTGCAAAGCGTCGACCAAACTTATAGTCCAAACGAGCAAATTCGAAACAGGCACACGCACCTCCTCATACACCGCCCCATCTTCCTCGTCCACCGTCCCAAACAACCTCTCACTCCACGAAGGCTCACGTTCGTGCTCTTCCCTCCAGCCACAATCAAATCGCGGACTACATTGCGCACTCTGCGCAACCGAACCATGCGACAGCGCCCGCAGATGCTCTCCGACCCCGAACGAAAACGCGCCCGCCTGGACCGGCGGGAAGAACGCACCCGCAGCTGACGCCGCAGGCGACGAGAACAGCGAGAAGGCGAGGCCACCGGACGAGCGGGGCGTCGAGAGCGGGATGACGGGCATGGTAAACGCGTCTGATGTGGCAGAGACAGGAATGCGGGGAGTCATTGGGAAGTCTGCCACAGTGGTAGCTCGGTCCCCGTCTATTACGTCTCGTCCAGCAGCAGTCTTTGCCTGTTGTCTTTCCCACTCCTCCCTCGCCATCCTACGGGCCTCCGCTTCCTCTCTCGCCCTAGCGACCACCTTGGAATTCTTGCTGATACCTGCAGCATAACAATAAATAATATCTTGGATAGTCGAATGCAGAGTAGTACTCACCTCTCTTCCAATCCAGCTTGGTTTTTCCCCAGTGCCACTTCAAATGAATCGCGAGCCCGTTCGGCAGCATAAAATTACGAGGGCAGAGCGGGCACTGGTAGAGTTGCTCCACCATGCGCGTTGGCCGCGCGAACACCTTCCTGCCCGTCCATTCAGACTGATCGATCTCTATGATATCGTCGGTGTGGTCATACGTCTGGCCCTGTTGATCTTGCATATTCCAGTCACCACCCGTAGGACCTGGACACAGCACCGCAGGTGCTCTCGGTGTTCGTTCATCTCGTTCAGAACGCGCCTCGTCGTCGAGCATAGTCTTCTCCGCCGAGTCTACGTTCGAATTGGAATGGTCTTGCCCGGGATCATGTTCTCCATTTGCAGCATCCTTCTTACCTTCATCCGACTGATCATGATCATCAGCGCGGTCTTCCTGACATCTTTCCCCACTTCCCCCACCTCCTTCTCGGTCGGTTTCTCCCAGCCCTCCTCCATTCTCAGCGCCTCCAGCACAGTCCCCACCCTCCCCATTCTCACTTTTAGTATCATCCCCTCTGGGCGACCCATCCACACCCTCCGCCTCATCCTCTGTCTCGTCATCTTCCGTCTCTTCAGCTCCCACCTCCTTCAAATACTTCTTCAACACACCTTTCCGCCTTTGTAGACGTCTCTGCCCCGCACCAGCCGTCGTCTGCGCAAACATCGTCGACCACGCCTCGTGCTGCGCGACGCCAACCTCATCACGTCTCGCAGTTCTCATTCTCATCATGCCCGAAAGCGGATGAAATAACGGAGGCGCCATCTGAGATGCATGAGGTGGCTTCATTGCAGGCATCGGCACGGGTCCAGAAGCTGAGATGGACATGGGCATATGCATGGGCATCGCGAATGGCGGCGGCGGCAGCATCTGCATCGGTAGTGCGTGCTGTGGAGGAAAGGGAGGAAACATCCCAGGAACCGGCGAGAAACTGGGCAGGCAGTGCGCTGTAGAAGTACTGTTGTGCGGCCTGGTCGACAGCGGACCTGCAACAAATGCAGAAGCCATACTAGAAGGTGAATAGCTGAAGTTGGGAAGAGATGAGAGCGGAGCGGGCCGTGGCTGCACCGCCTTGTCGGCGTGAGGTCGCGCGTGCATCGAGGAAGGTGTTGGTGCGCGACGGTCATGTAGAGGAGGAGTATCCACTGGCCGTCCGGGATCGCCACGCTGAGGCATCTGCATATGTACAGGCATGACCTCCCTAGGCGAACACGCCATTTCAATTGCACTCCCCGTGATGAGCCCAGCGCCGCCTGTACCTTGGCTCTGCAAATTATCCACAGGCACATTCACGCGATATAACCGCGACCTACCAACCGGCCGAGGTTCTTCACGCCAGTCGCCCATGACCGAATTAGCAGAACCAAGGATGTTCTGCTGGAAATGTGCTTTTAGAGGAGCTGAGCCCGCTTCAAAACCTGGTGGGCCAGAGTCCATATCGAGAGACACATGTTGACCACGAACGCTAGCGAGCACTTCAGCACCGCTGTGTCCGCCAATCATATTGCCTCGGAAACGAGCCCCTGTATGCGCATCGCGTATGTGTGCATGCTCAATCTCCCTGGGACGTGCTATGGGATTGTACCGCATGTCCGAGACTGAACGCACAATTCTTTCCGGAGCCTGTGGAGACTGTGCCGGAGTAAGCACGTAAGGGCTTCCGCTAGCAGAATGTGGGACAGGCGGTGTATTTGTCCCTTGCTGGATCGAATACGGATGTCTGAAACGATATCCGATTGGAGGGTGTGGGGTAGGTGTGGCAGCAGAACGCAAGGTGGGATGGATATCTGGGTTTAAAGAAGGTGGAGCAACTGCACGTAACGCTGGTGGCATGGCGCTGTGTGGAGCAGAAGGCACTGCAAGACCTCCGCCTCTCAAAGAGAAAGGCTGAAAGTCAGACGGAACGGAAGCCTGCATCGCGGGCTGTCGAGCGTATTGAACTATCACAGGATTAAGAGCTCGCGTCGTGCGCAGAGATGCATCTCGCAGCGACGGTTCTCTTTCATGTCTCCAGAACGACTCTGCGGTGTTCTGTCCCTGTTCGGGGACGGAAACGGCAAAGTAAGGGACGGACGTCTGGGCATCTGGCTGAGACGAGAAAGCTGGGTTGGTATGACCATAGCAATAAACAAAAAGGAGATCGACGCACCACAGGGATATACAGACTGGTGGATGATGATGGCACCTCGTCGACTGCGCAATTCGCAGCAATTGCTTGAGCTTGCTTAGCGCCAGCAGCTTTGGGGGCATCTGTACTCGGTAGGCCATTCTCTGCTTGCGAAGGCCGCGAATGGTTGCCTCCGGCACTCGCATCATATCGCACTTGGGTCTCGGTATCTTCATTGATCTTTCGTCGTTTATCCCTCTTCTTGCGAGCACCTTCTTCCGTGCCGTTCTCTTCCTGAGCTTCCGCTGCAGCATCCTCCTGAACTTCGCGACCTCGTTTCGGACTGAGCGGCTGTCTCCCCTTCACATTCTGGGCAGACTTAGCCTTCGCATGTCTTCTGGCTTTCTGTTTCTGCGTGTCACGACCGATGGTTCTTTTATCGACACCAGTGCCTAGAGGATGATCGCTAGGTTCCGGGGCGGCGTTCTCGTCCCTCTCATTTCCTCTGATGTCCCGTCTGCTCTGAAGCCGGGCACTCGATCGCCTCTGTGCGACCGGCACTGGAGAAGCGGAGCTATCTATCACGACTGTCGATGCCTGCTCTGACGCGCCGTGGACTATGTTGGTGTCTATGGAAGGAAGAGATTCGGTGCGATTCGAGCTATTGGTACCAGAAGAAGCGACGGGCACAAAGGGCGCTCTTCCAGTAGAACATTCACCAGGGACAGCGTCTGGATCAGCCATCAAGACGGTATCTTGCTCGTTTTCGCGCATATAGCCAGCTTCATCGGTATCTTCGACGTCCGACTTTGGCTGTGATGGGACATCTGTATGAGAGACGTGCGTCGTCTCTGCTGCGGTTTGCGATACGGATGGGTCCTCCGTAGAGGCTTTCACATTCTCTGCTGAGAATTGATCCGCTATGCCGTCCAAATTATTCGCCGTAACGATGCCTGCGCTGACTTCTTCGACATCCTCTCTCCCAGATGCTCCCATGGTTCCTACGTCCCTACCTGCTCCACCCACTTCCACTTTCCCACCCTTCCCATCCTCTGCAACCCATATTGTTGGTGCAAATGAGCTCTCCCGCGAGCTCCAAACGACATAGGCGTTCTCGGAACCCTGCATCAACTCCTCGGTGCGTGACGGCCGTTTGTGGCCATTGGGAGCACCTGCGACAATCAGCGTGTCGGAGGGAGATGGATTGCGGGAAGACGTCGAGGATGAAATAGATAAAGGGAAGGTCGGCGTGGAGGACAGGGAGGTGGAGGGGATGGATAGGTCAGATGCGACGAAGCGCACGCGCAATGGAGCAGCACCTCGTGCTTTGCTCGTAGTGCGTTTCGGGCCCATGGAAGGGGTCAGGGTCATTTTGGTAGAATCGGGGGACATGCTAGTCTGTGATCACGCTTCAGCATTCATCGAAGAAGATTTCGAGAGCAGACGCACCAATGGACACAATGAGCCAACGACTAGGCTCGCGTGCGCATGTGTATCGTCCGCCCAGCCACAGAGACGGTGGGATGTATTCGACCAGCAAGCGAGGGGAGAGGGACTTAGGTGAAACTGAACAAGGAGCTCGCGAATGCCTGGACGATCGTGACGCTCCCCGCGTGCCATCTGTCAATGCGCCCGACAACGTCATAGTGTGGACGGGTGTTGCCGCAACTATGCGCGCTGCCAACCCAGTGCTTGAAAGCCCAAAGTTGTTGTGACATCGATTTTGTTTACAGCCTTCAAAGCTTCATCGATGGATATACGTGCACCGAAGGAAGACGTCCTCGGACTCGCGGAATCCTGGTTTGACGAAGTAGTCCTGGCAAAAATCCAAAGCAAGCACGCATCTAGAAGAATCGAGCTCTTTGTACGCTAATCTATGCCGGACTGCATCAGACAACATTCACAGCATGTGCATGGACAGGAGCAGAGCAGAAAACCTAGTAAGCAGCGCTAGGATGACAATCATAAGGCGAATTCGCCGGCCAAGCGCCGGTGGTCTTTCATACCGCGTCCACCTGCAGCTTCAGTGTCCTCGTAAGAGCAGGCATAAATCGCTCCTGGAGTTGGAGTGTAATCTAAAAACGCGTTGCGTCACGCGTCGACGCGTCGCCACGTCACACAGTGACGGAACGTGACCTCCCTTGACTGCGCGCTCTCTCAGGTTCCCCACACCTCATCCTCCAGCAAAAGCAAAATAAGAACCGCCGAGTTTAAACACCCGTACATCGAGATATCAATCATTCATTCCAAGTTGGTTGGAATCAGAATGTCACTAGACAAAGCGTATGACAGTTTTGGCGTGAAGGATCTCCGTCGCCCCATGCAAGTATATCAAATTTGAGCCGGGAGACACTGACATCGGCTTGTCAGCGGCTGTTCTCTTCGAAGGCAATCCACCTTGGATAGGAAACATAAATTCGATTGAACCAGAGCTCAATTAGACCCGAGAACATTCAAAGGAACACCTAGGGTGAAAGGCCAGATACATGGCTGGGTGTGTATACCCGGTGCGTTGCATCGTAACACGGGGTTTTGGAGGCTCTAAATCTGTACGCGTCATCCTCAGCATGGCGAGGAACACAATATACAATAAGTTCTGAACTCTGGAGTGATGACGATGCACCAGCCCCTGCTGATGACGGTTTGTAGCGGATGGGGTTACAACCGTGTGCCGTCAGGTGAGCTCCAATGATGTGCCGCAGACATACATTTGCCGTTCGGTAGAGCTTTGTCAATAATGTGAGCATGCACTAGATGAAATTCTACTTGTTCTACGCTTTCGGGAGCGAGAGCCCCGGAAAACAGTTTGTGAGTGTCCTCATGAAATGAAAGGCATGTCCGTGTAACAAGCAAGACGTGATCCTCCAGGTAAAGCTACTATGAGCAATTATTCTGATAGCTATTGCTAGTAACGGAGCATCGCCGCTGATCCGTCTGCGAATGAAGCATCCTAGTCGATGGTAATGGCGAGCATCGCATTTGACGGCGTTTCCGGATCTCCGCGGGGAGGAAGCTCAACGTATTCCAGGCTTCGGTCCTGGCGCCCATCATGGGGTGGTGAGCTAACATTTGTGACTGAACGCAACACCGCAGAAGAAATGAATGGTGCTTGTAGCATGCGCAACCGACTTCGCGATTGGTGCCCTCTTCGGACTGCAAATGAGGAGTGGGAGTGGATGCAAGGGGGGAGAACAAGCATTAACAAATTCTCCGCATGTCGGAACTCCACGGCTTCTGTAGACCTCCCACGTGGCGCACAGGTCCGTCTTTACAATCCCAATCTCTGTGAAGGTCTCTTACAAACTTCGAACAGGTCGGCTATGACTATCTCCCGGACGACAAGTGCATTCTCCTCCTTGTGATCCCGTCGTGGAATGTGTTACTTACAACAAAGTATAGGCACATGTTCGCACACATGTTCTCCGAAGAAAGGCCACGAGTTCGGCCACTTCTATGGCTATGGCGACAAGTGGTATCACGAGCTGGCGATACGGCATCCGGCTGCAATAAAAATTCCCTTCCGCCATTCTGACATCTGTTTGTAATCAAGTCTAGGCAATCTTCCCATGGGAGGAGACATATGGTCGCGTTGAAATACTTGAAGGCAAGGACATGTGCCCTGGAGGCAAGTCTACATCTTTCATGCCTCAGGCACATCGACTCACAGAACGTGCTATTCTTGAATAACATAGAACATGAACGGTTCCTGGGACTACGACGATATGCTGCGGAAGGCATGATAAAGCCTGTCCCAAAGAGAAGTGAGTATCTCCGACCGTTATTCTCCATCACGCCAGCCTGATCTGTTTGGGACTCGCAGGGCGTAGACAAGGCATGTAATCCTCTGCGCGTCGGGCTAAGGGCTACAGACGGATCGGCAAGCCGCTCATGCTGTCTGACTTCGACCCCCTGCGCTGCTTGTCACTGTCTCACAGGGCCACTCAGTGGTTCATCTTTTGCTAAAAGGACTTAGAACACAGGCCCTGGACTAAATTGCCACAGAAATATGATCAGATACCAATGTTCAAATCCTCTGTCGTACGATGATTTGCCCGCCGGGACAGTGCTACTATTTTGTACAAATATTTACAGTTGATACGAAGATCCATGTTGTCATTAAAAAAGTCACGGCCACAACCGTCTCGGTCATTTGCTGTGTAGGGGGTTACGGAGCATCATGCACAGTTATGCCAACTCAAAACAGAGAAGGCCGTCTGAAACATGATACATGAGCTCTGTGGATATGGTCCAGACATCGTCAGGGGTTTCTTGGTATCGACATCAGCACCATTTGTGCCATGTAAGCGGTGCGCTGATTCGAGACCTGTCTCCAACACCGCTGTGCCCAACGAGTGATTTGATGTTGATGCCGAATTGGGGTAGCTTTCACGCTCGGGTCCATCCCGCAACGATGGACAGCAACTGAGCTCGCACGGTGCCTACGGGCTATGTAGCACCTGTCCAAAAAAATCACAGAAGTAGCGTGACGTGAGAGATTGATGGCATTATTTGATCCTATCCCTAACCTCTTCCAATGGCGCTCGGGTTCCGTGAACGCGAGAAGATCGAATTTATTTATGGGATGGAGTCACTGGATGTCACTGTGATCGACGCTCGGGGTCGGGAAGGAAAGGATGAGGCTGAGCCATCACCGCACGCGTGACAGAGTGGCATGTCCACACGGAGCAACGGAGTTAATTCGACCAACGGCTGATAAATTTTCAGAACCCCAGTAACATCGAGTAATGGAAGCGATAAGATACAAGGGAACTGCGCCTTGTGCAGAAGGACTTTGCGCGGTCGGACCACTGGCAGTTTGTAGGTGCCAACTTCGCAGCTCTCAATGCTCGAGTACTTTGGAGGATCATCACTTCTGATACTCCCAAGTGGAAGACGTTAGCGAACGGGAATGAGTCATTGTGTGATCGGGGGGGGGAACTTGCAGCATATCAAACTCTAGTGCGCGGGGAAATAGCCATTGAGCTCAGACTGTACAACATCAGAGATAGAGACTACGGACAAGAACTTTACTCACGTATGTGCGCTTTCAAGTTCGCTGAAGTGAAATGGATTGAAAGCTGATCGCCTGCCTGGTCGAAACGAGACCGTGCATTGATAACATAACTACCTCAAGTTCGTCTCGAACATTCCTCGACGGGCCTGTATGCATTCGGCAGCTTGACCCTATACTGTCAGTCGACATACGTTACCTGCATAGCGAGAGATATCATCGCTACGAGTAAGTTCGCATGTGCCAGATGACTTGTTGTGCATGAGTGCTTGTCTTTGCAGATGCGGCAGCGTAGCTGACGGACAGCGTTCGCATGCCCGGGGCTCGAACAGCGCGCTGGAATGTCACGGGATCGTGACAATGCGCGCGCCTCTCCGACTTACGGTCCACGATCGAGCACGAACTCTCTACAGCTCTCTACGGGAACGTTTGTTCTAGTCTGGTCGTCGTCCGTCTCCTCCGGCAAACACTGTGAGGAGATGCTGAGTCATTTGACGTTCCACCCTCGACGACCAATTTGACGGGTAGTTCTCGAGTGTGCTTCTAGCGGTCGCGCCGCACCCAAGCCCTCATTCGGAACACGGCCAGGGCATGCCTACATACAACTCTCTGACTGATGGTGCTCGCTGGTTAGTCTCCCTGGATTAACTCGACCGTGGTCGTCCTTCAGTACCAAGAGCGTTAGCTTCGGACCATGGACCATGATGCCATGGCGCACTGAATGCAATTTGAGGCTAGATGATTCTATGCTTATGAGCGCAGCATTGGTGCATCTGGAAGCGCGGCTCGCTGGTACAGCCGAAGGCCACCGGATCGATAATAGCAGCATGCTAATCCTTGGCTACCGAAATGGAAATATTGGAGCCTATGCCTGATGTGCATCAAGAAAGAGTTACGTGAGCAAGACGTTATGGCAATCCCTCACGTTGCAGGTGAGTGGGCCCAATAGACATGCAGCTCATGATCAGCATGGCGCTTTCACATGCTCTTGGCATGGGTACTGTGATTGATGACAATGTGAGGCCGGCGGTCCTGTCAGACTTGTCAACTGGCAGACAAGGCCCTTGACGAGATGATGCCGGCATCAGCTCTGGGCCGCTCTAAAGGCACGGCCGCATGGTAATATGCTGTCAGACTGCACCGGTATCTGATCTCGTATGATTTGCAGATGCCATCGTGGTTTTATCCTGGCCTCCGACACAGGCACTGCGGGTGAGCGAGCGATAATGACGCTGCCGTGTCTCATCAGTCCAACTTTCATAGCATCGACAGGCGATGTCTTCCGCTGTACAGCTACGACCAGGAGAGGAAGAAAGACGGGCTATGTTCCTATTGAACGCCCAAGGAAGATCTTCCAGGCGGGCCGCGGACTTACGGATTGTGTGTGTATGGAATCCCCTTTGCGGCTGTGGAAGATGTGTCATACAAAGCGAGACTAATCGAGTACGTCCTTTTCCCGTGTACGGAAATACCTCGCACGCGTGAAACAGAAGCAGTGCTCTGTTCCTGAGCATCATTTTTGAGTTTTGACTTGAGTGAGGAGTGTGCCTAGGAGCGGTCCTATGCTCTTAGGCCATTCATCCGGGTGAACGTGCGCCAGCGCTCCGTCGGTGCAACGGACTTAACACCATCGGTGACACCTTTCACTGAGAGCACCCAGCCTGTCCTGCACCCCGTGCACCGGCGAGACGGGGGCGCCGTCACATTAATGTAGCATTCCAGGATTGCATAAAAGGGACCACTTTCGCTACTGAGAACCACTGTCGCCTCATCCACTCGTCAACGGTGTCGCATCCTCCAGTACACGCGTTACCAGATGCTTGCATTCATCCCATTCCTCGCTCTTGCCTTCGCCGCGGTCGTGCAGGCTATCGGCTTCTCTCCCAACGTAAACAAGCTTCATCGTCGTCTGACGGGCCAGAGCGTCGCCTTCGCGTGCTATGGAGGTGGCGGTGACTGCGAATGCCCGACGGACTTGACTGGAGACAGCAGCGGCGTACTGATCAATGTCTACCCGGGATACCAGTGCGCATATCCCGGCGGCGCTTGCACTTGGAGCGATAAGGTCTGCCTTCCGGTATCGGATAGAGTCGGATCCTAGCTGACATTTCTGGTTGATGGTAGACCGGCGCTTTGCAGAACACAGCACAGACAAACTGCCCGACGTCTGCGCCGTGCAGCGCTGTCAGCGGCTGCGAATGCCCGGTTGACCTCAACGATGACAGCGGTGTGCTGATCAACCAGTTCACCGGGTACCAGTGCGCGTACGTTAACGGCGCATGTACGTGGGACTACGTAAGTTGTTATTTTCGTCGAGTCCTCGCTCCTTGCTGACCATGTCGATGCTCACATCCAGCTCGGGAACCTTCAAAACACCGCTCAGACCAACTGCCCCACGGATTCCCCCTGCGCTCAGCTCGCTGGCGACTCGTAAAGATCGCGAAACGACCGACAACTAGAATAGTGCTTACTTACACGCCAAATCTCGCCCTTCCGGTTGCCGAATACTTCGACTTTAAACTTTATACGACAATTCGCCTTGTTCGATAGTTAATTGCTCGGGAAGCGTTCATTCGCTGCTTGATATTTCATGGTAGTAGCTCTACCATCACCTCCATGCTTCTACTTATGTGCGAATTCGAAAAAAAATAATTGCATGCGATAACATTGTCTAGATATGAAGATCGAAACAGTCAGTTAATCAGAACATCTGTAAGATACCTCCTCCCCTCTGAATGAAAGGCGTGGAGACATTTTGAAACGCGATGATAATATAGCGATAGTCTGTCGGCCTGTAGCTGCGCGCTTGAAGCTTGCAGCACAGTAATGAATATTTTGGAGACATCGCGCTGACGAAGCGGATGGTCTATGTGTAGCGGTATTGTCGGCCAGGGTCGAAGCAATCGAGAATCAAGCTATGCCGCTACGAGGATCACCGGTGAAAATGAGTTTTGCGCGAATGCGTTGGACGTCTCGATGCCCTGCACTTTTGCCGCCGCGTAATGCCACCTGCCCACAGAGGAATTCGGCCACGACATCGCGAGCGGAGGCCAGTTTCGCGTTGACAGAATCATATGAAATGTCTATTTGGCTTCATTTCGATACATACCGCCGCCGAGGCGTGCGTGAACTTTGTGGCTACCTTCTCAAATCATTAATGATACCAACTTGAACATGGCAAGCACAAAAAACCGCCACTCACACGCAGTTCTGGCAATGTGGAGATTTGTCATGTCACCCTCTCAAGCTCATTGGCACGTTCATGGACTATGTTTGAGAGGGCCATCCAGAACAGCCAGCATATTCCTCACTTTGTTGATTGCCCATCATGAGTGCGTCGGAAGGGCAGGCTGAGTGTTTGGCGTGCTGAATGAACACAGACACGGACTTCACGGTTTGTGATGGTGTCCTAGCTGGGCTCATGCGGTCGGAACAAGTCCCGTCGAGCTAGTGATTTGTGAACCAAGCTCCTGAGGACTTGTTGGGTCAGGATACTGGAGACAAAGGCCTTCGGTTTGACTTTGCGTAGGCCCGTCCTGAACGTTGAACGAGGACTCAGAATGACAACACGACGCGTGACGTCGCGCGCCTTTGTTACGTTCACAGTAATCTAGTGCGCATTTATATTAGAACGACTCTCTATCTCCTTCTATCACACGCAGAGTAGTCTATTCTACTGGAACAACGTGTCAGAACAAAGATGTATTCAACAAGATAGAGTTCATGGAAGTCTCGAATTGCGACCTCCCGCCTGAGCATACGTTTGAAGCATCATTACGGGATTGACGCGGACATCGATGCCCAGCGAACATCACAAACCAGTGAATTAACGATGATGTCTGGATTTGCATCTGTCCTTCACCCGCTCAAATCGATTGTGCAAGGTGGCCCGTCTAATCAACCGATGTATGTCGGCCACTTGAATGCTAAAGAGCAAGTTTGCGGTGACCTGTTGAGGCTGTTATGCTTTTCGATTAGCAGAGTCTGTCAAAGGTACTTCAGCGAGTGATCAGATACTCGACGTACGTTTCCGTCACCGTATGTACCAGCTCAGACTCGTCGGGCAACGGTCTACCCAGCACTTCAGATATCATGTGGAGGTCCTTTTCGGTGAAGCTCGGCAATTCACTTGACAGATACGACTGTTCAAAACCTTAGCACATGCTTTTTTTTGCTAGGATGATTGATTACACGGACCTCTGCGTCGTCCTTGAGAGGTGTAAGGAACCTGGTGAGCTCCGTTCCGGAACTTGCAGCTGCATCACCGCGGACAGCTTTCGTCGATGGCATTCTTGGATGCACGAAATAAAGCAGAATCTTGGCGCGTGTGCTCGCAACAAACAAAAGCCTCCTAGCAGTTTCAATGTGTGAGATTACAGGAGGAATGATTCGCTTCAGTAGCCTTCACGTTACCTCTCCTCGTTCACGTCTTTGGAGAAGTAAGCAGGATAGGTTTTCTCGACCACTGTCGTTCGCATACTGCATGATTTATATCTTCTGAGGACCACAACGTGACATCGTACCAGATGGGATGAACACCGCCGCCCATTCTAGCCCTTTTGCTGCATGGACGGTTGTAACGGTGACTTTCTAGCGGTTATTGTTACGAACATGCTGAGAATTGGATCTGAACGCGACCAAACTTACATTGTCAAACCCGTGATCACTGACAGAACGGAGACGTGTGATAACTCGGAGATGCGTGAGAAAGACTGAAAGCAGACGGCACCTGCGAGATCACCGCGTCAAGGCAGTCCTCGAAGCGTCAAGACGTTCATACCCATTCTGTTCTTTGGAGCGTTCCTCAAATTTTGCAGCAGTGTATAGAAGCTGTTGCACGTTCTTCCATGCGCTCTCCCAGTTCGATGATTCGTTCTCCAGATGTTGTGCATAGTTTGTGATCTCCAACGTCCGCAGAATCAACGCCGATGGCTTATCTCCCTGTGGGACATTAGAGCGTAGAATCTCGCATTCAGTGCCATTGTACGCACGGCATCCGTTCGCTCACGTAACAGCTGCATGTGTTCCAAAAAAGGCCCGACATCTTGACGAGTGGAGTGGTCGACGTCAGATACCTCGCCATCATGGATGCGCTGCAAAAGTTCTAGACCAGACAGGCCGAATGTCGACGGGTTTGAAATGACACTCCTAATCACCTATGCAGGAAATGATAAGACAAGAGATGGTCAGTCAACGAGAGTAACAGCAGATTGAGGCTTAATTGGAAGATGCAATACATTCATATTGGTTTGTTTGTTCGAGATAGGAATCGCGCGGAGCAGATTGGGAATTGACTCAGGGGGCAAGATGAGCTCAAGGAATGCAAGGAGGTTCACAACCTGATTTATTTCGTCAATGAGATGCTCCGAAAATGCAACAATCAGATTTATACATGCCTCTGGGCGGTCAAGGAAGTGATAATTGTCTGATTTCCTATATGGAATGCCTTCCTCCTCGAGGGCACGCTGAATCACCTTTTTCTCATAATTCATCCGTACTGTGTGATGTGGAGAATGGGGAAAATATAGTGAGACTCGCGATAACGAATGCGCAACACTAACAGAGCCAGATGTAGGCGGCATACCTAGAATTGCGAAGTCTTCCCATCGAAGCAGACCGCCGGCTTCTTCGTATAGCCGTCGGATTTCAGAAGCAATGAAATCGGCCTGATCATCATAATTCTCCACTCCGGTGTATAAAACAGGTTGAATTCCCATAGGATGAGTAGATATGAGTGTTTTAGGCACTCTACCTTGCTCTAAGCTGGCGTTAGGGATCCATAAGGGCTCAAGCACGCTCTGCATACCTTGTTCTATGATCACCATGTTAGTTTTCACGATCTTACCGGTCGATCGGTAATTCTGCTCCAACCGTATCTGCACGGTATCGGGATAGTCTGGTGGAGGAAGACCTGTCAGCATACTGCGAGTTCTTGATGGCGAGCAACCAGACTAAACCAGTTTGCATTCTCTTGAGGTTTCCAACCTCAGCATCTCTCCAGCCGTATACTAAATAGTTTCAGAATATCCCCGCGAAAGACTAATCGCAACACCAGCAACTTACTTGATTGATCTGGATCACCGACAGTTGTCAGAGCCTTCCTCTGTTGCAGTATACCCCTGGTCATTTCGTACTGTAGTATGCTGGTATCCTGACTTAAGCATTCTTCAGCCTCGGAGGCACCCTCTGGTGATCAAGGCACCTACAACTCGTCCACCAGCAGGTGATCACACCGAGTAGGGTTCTCCGCGAGCAACCGCTCATAATATATGATGAGATCATCGAAATCTAAAGCGTTGTAACGCCTCAGGATCGTTTCATATTGCTTGAATATGCTATGCGCTGAATTATGAAGCTCGCGCATATATTCTTCACGATCCTCGAGTCGGAAGTGCTCCGCCGTTAAACTGATGCCCTGTTCACGAAAAGCCTCTGCTGTCAGGCCTTTGCCTTTTGCCTTCGATATCAACTCGTAGAACATGGAGTATCCATCCTCCAGGCTGACGTTGCATCGTTCTAGCACCTGAGCGTGTACCTGTACAGGCAGACTCATTACAGTGGTACTGCCAGACGTCAGTGCTGCCCCTCTGGCAAACAATCATGGGCGTCATACCAATCGGCTGGGTTATAGAGTTCGAAGTCACTTTTCAATCCAACAACGCTTGCGTGTTTCTTCAGCTCTTTCGCCGCAACGCTATGGAAAGTGCCCAACCGAACTTCTCTCGCTCTACGATCTCCAATAAGGGTCACCAGTCTTGCTGACATCTCCCTGGCGGCCGTTCTCGTGAAGGTTACAGCGCAAATTCTGTCAGGTCGCAGACCATAGTGATCGATCAAGTAAGCTACTCTAGAAGTCAAAACCTTCGTCTTTCCGGTACCAGGACCAGCATGTATTTGCAGCGGGATATCCGGAGGGTGTTGGACGGCTGGAGTGTAGGAGACATTGTTGATGTGAACGGCTCACCAGCAGAACGAGAGCGTTTAAAGGTACCAACCTTTGAGCTGGGCGTCGTTCAGGCCCTGCAGGTAATGGCTGCTCATCGCTCTTTGCGAGATTGACCGACGGAGGCACGCGTTATGGGCCGAGCACGCCATGGCAGGCGGTCTGGCAGCTAAAGGTCGTCTGGAGGACCAGTAGTGGTTGTGAACCGTTCAGCGAGTTATCAACAAGCGCGATGTCGAGCATGTTTGCCGCCCGCACCGCACGATATCCCTCTATCTGTGCCTGTGAGGTCTTAGGGAGAAAGTTGCCAAATTGGGCACAAATGAAACACGTGGCGCACTGTTGCGAACCGACGCGTTACGGTACGCGTCGGTCACGCGAGGCGAGGTGTGACGACAGCGGAACCGTGACCAAACTGTTCGATGCTGAATCTCTATGATCTTTCAAAATCTCAACAGTCGTCTCTGAATCCGAGCACAGTATCCTTGGCTGACTGCAGTGCGCCCGGACCATAGCTCATATACGCTCGCGAGCCTATACGATCCTGTCAGAATAGCTTCGTGCACTAGCGTGCAATGTGTCTCGGTGAAATACGCGAGCCACGCGACCTACCGGACGTGCACTTCGGATGTCAACACGTGTATCACGGCGCCTGGTACACGACTTGACCAAGTGTGGCGAGCAATTCTTGGTTGACCTTGAACCATTCACCGCCCGATTTCTTTGCCGTTCAGATCCCGCGACAAGGACGCGAATGAAAGTCGTAGAGTTGAATGTATCCTCAATATTTCCTCCAAAGACGTCTTCCACGCGTACGGGCGCGCGGAATAGCGATTAATCACTTGCAAGATCTCAACGCAGAACAGCGCCAAGGTCCGTCAGCTCACCTAGTCCCATGGTGGTGCTACTATAATGAGAATTAATGCATCATGAAATATTGACACAGCTGTTTTCCACCCGTGTGACATTCCGTTGCAAATCCTAGCTGGTCCGGGAACCGGCAAAACAAGAGTGCTCACAGCTCGCATAGCTGATATGATCCTTAATCGCGACCTACCTCCTCGGAGTATCTGCGCAGTCACATTCACAAATAAGGCTGCTGTAGAGTTGCGGGAGAGGTTGTATGAACTTGTAGGCGACGAAGCGAGTCAAATAAGGACAGGCACCTTTCACGGGCTTTGCACGGTGTTCTTGCGAAAGTATGCAGATTTCGCCGGATTGTCGAGCCATTTCACAGTTTGCGGCGCAGGAGACAGGTACGTTGAGGTAGCTTTGCAATCTTGTTAGCCTCATCCGCCCGTAGGCAGAAAGTGATCTCTGATATCCTCAAATCAAAGGAGGATTTCCAACCGCTTCAACGGAGTGTGAAAGTCCTCGAATCCATGTTGTCCAAGATGAAGGGTCGTGGCCACACAGCGGAAGATTTCCTGCAGTACGACTTCGACATCACGCGTTATCATTTCTCAGACGTTCGCATTGCGCCATCGTTGGGCGACATACATAGACTCATCGGAGAGGTATTTGAACGATACGAGACGTCGATGAAAACAAACAGCAGCCTGGACTTTGACGATTTGATAACACAGGGAGTAAAGCTATTCTCTCAGGCCCATCCCTTGAGTCGATGGTGTCGACACCTGTTCGTCGACGAGTTGTGAGTGCGAAAAGGTGTAGTGTACACCAACCTTACTGATCTGAATTATCAGTCAAGACACTGATGCAATGCAATACACATTGATTCGTCATCTTGCTATAGAGAATAATGGCTTGACGATTGCAGGAGACCCGGATCAATCCAGTGAGTCGCGCAAGTATATTTCAAAAACAAATGGGGCTGGCTAACCCGGATTCTCAGTCTACGGATGGAGATCTGCTGAAATTGAGAACTTCAATAGGATGAGGCGAGGTCTGTTAAGTCTATCCTGATGAAACCTCCACAGCATTATAATCGCATTCTTCACCCTTGTATCGCATTACCACGAGAAGATTTCCCACATACGGAACGAATTGCTCTTGAGGTTAACTATCGGTCAACGGGAGCCATCTTGAAAGCTAGCATGGCGATCATCGAGCAAGGTGCGAGGTTCCTGCTACAGTGTTTGGACCATTATTCTTTACGATATGACAGATTGTAATCGAGTTTCAAAGACTTTGCGCTCCAATAACGAGCGTGGTGCAACTCCATTGTACCGAACTTTCGTAGATAGGAATGAGGAAGCGAAGTTCCTTGCGAACGAGATCAGGCGAATCATCGGCGAATCAAGGGGGAAGTGGCACTACGGAGATGTCGCCATTCTCGGTGAGTCCATTTCACGTCTAATGTCAGACCACGCAGAGTCATCTTGGGCTATACTCATCGAGGTTTTCAGTGCGCACTGCTAGCTTGACTAGATACTTGGAAACTGCCCTACTCGAACATGGCATACCTTATCGTTTATTCGCTGGAACAAGATTTTTTGATCGTTCGGAGGTACGCGTCACACCAGTCAGATATGTATTACGTTGTGAATGCAATCAAATTCCTCCAGATCATGGATTTGCTTGCATATCTTCAACTGGTCGACAATGATCACTTTAGACCAGCATTCAATCGTGTGATCAATCGACCAACCAGGTCCATAGGAGAGAAGGTACTATCACATCATCATAAGTTGCTTATATGGCGAGTGATGTGTCTCGCCTTCAGACCCTTTCTGCAATCTATTTGAATGCCGATCGCATAAAGATCTCGCCTTTGAAGCTTGTGGAACAAATCCACGACGATCTTGTCCCCGACGTCAAACCGTCGGCGAAGAAGAAACTTACTTCTTTTGTAGAGACAATACGCAAATTACGCAAGCTGGCGAATGCTGTACGTACGAAAGCACAAGTGACATGTTGGACAGAATCGAATGAATCTTCTGCTAGGGTTCACCACCTTCGGAACTGCTGAACATACTCGTCGAGTCAATTGAATACCAGTCTTACTTGAAGCAGACTGAAGAAAATTGGGAAGACCGGTGGCAAAATGTGCAAGAACTGATCAATTTCGCAAGTGAACCTCAGTGGATCTCGGGTGATGTAACTTCTGCCGGGCATGCAGACATTGAGTGAGCGACATCTTCGTATCCGCAA
Source organism: Laetiporus sulphureus 93-53 (assembly GCF_001632365.1). Classification (NCBI taxonomy): domain Eukaryota; kingdom Fungi; phylum Basidiomycota; class Agaricomycetes; order Polyporales; family Laetiporaceae; genus Laetiporus; species Laetiporus sulphureus. The sequence continues at coordinate 51,413 of NW_024468541.1, forward strand.
GCTTTGATCTCATTCATTTGCGAAGAAATATACCTCTACGTCGATTCCTGCAAGAAACTATGCTGACGACAAACGCCGACGCTCAGATAAACGATGACGTTGAGCAAGTTAGGAGATCGATGCCTTGCCATATACGTGAGCTGACGACCCATGATTAGAAGGTCACTATTGCGACTTGCCACATGGCGAAAGGACTGGAGTGGCCCATTGTAATGGTGCCTTCTGGTGAGATTATTCTACAAGCTTCCTCGTTAATGCATCATCGATCACTGAGATCTTCGCTGTAGTTGTTAACGGTAGCTTCCCGGCTTCCTTCTCCAGCGATGTGGATGAAGAACGGTGCGGACGTGGATGACTTGTTGATGAATGATGCTCATCGACTTGATGGATCTTAGGAGGCTTTTATTCGTAGCGTGTACGCGAGCTCAGGAATATCTGCACCTGACAAATGCGGAAACGAAGACGGGTTGGCGCACCCCTTTAGAGCCATACAGGCAAGAACCGTCTCCTTTCTTGTCAGATTTGAAGAATAAACAGGTTCTTCACGCTCAATCATCCTTGCGGCTTCTTTTACTGAAATTCATCTAGACTCTGTTCACGCATGAAGTGCCGGACGTGTCGATGGACGTAGCTCGTCCACGTGAGCATGCTGCCAGGAGTAAGACCCAGCTGTAGGTGATCTCGTTGGCCATTTGGATACGTGTCTGACTCTAAGCTTGGATGAAGGTCTAAGCCCGAAACCTCAAAGCATCCTGCAAGCGGCACTTCACCGGCGAGCCAACGTGGTCGAAGAAGCACTCGACCTTCTCTTCTGGACCGGATCAGAGGCTCGTGTCGTCTATCGTTTACTGCGGGTCGTAATTGACATGATTGATAGATTGGTTTGGTTGATTGGCGAGAATTAAGCGGGGGATCTACTTGCAATATAGATAGGACGCCCATAGCGTTCTCACGACTCTCGTGCAAAACATTCGCGAAGAAGGCTTCCCTCCAGCGAATGATGTTGTTTCAAACCACGAGTGGCATGAATTCACGTCGAATAGCTGATTTGATGTTCTCTGCCAGTTGAGTGGAAAGAACATCGTTAGGACATACATGCAATCTACACTTGATGCTTCACTCTTTCGTTTCACCCAACCCGTCACTTGGCACTGAGTGGCGTGCCATTCTATGCGGAGCTCGACGGTTGGGTTACTGCGCTGTCAAGCTCATCCACAGAGGTCTCCGTGGCCTCGTCTTCATGGGCAAAACCTAGATCGTACGGCGTCTGAGAGGACGTCCCTTCGGTATTGAATTCAGTTGCGGAGACCTCGCGAAGATCGAGTGCTAGCCGAGACAGTAACACCGAAGTGAGGCTATATTGCGCGTGCTCAGTCCGAGATGCTTGTAATATCAGCAAGGCGCCACTCACATTGCTGTCCAAGTCTGCCAAATATCGATGAACTGGGCAAACAAATTAAGTTTTTTTTTATAAAGATGGCAAACGCGTTCGATACCTCAGGCAAGCGACCTGTTGCAATCCCAATGACGTTGACGACACAGAGGAATCTGAGTATCAGCGAGTTAAGGCCACATTAAGTTCTCAAATGCTACTACGTACGCAAAGCAGATCGCAGCTGGGGAAACACAACGGCATGTGCATTAGCAGTATACAACAGTGGATATCTGCAGACACTTACTGTCCCTCAACAATATATCCGTCAAGGATGGCCCGAGGGACGATGTGATGAGTCCTGGATCTTTCTTCCGAATGGTTTTCATGCATGTCAACAATAATACCAAGCCATCGGACACGAGCGAGGCGGCTCTTGCAGCCATCATCACTGTAGTGAACACGGTTAGGAAATGCGATTCAGACATTCGTCAGAATGTCACACGCACAACTAAGTGCAACTGCACGTTAGAATAATCAATATCGACTATAAAGGCTCCGGGCACACACCTCTCATAGGGTGAATAGCTGCCGACGATGTTGAAGGTACACGCTCGAAAACGCATGACCACAAAAAGTTCTGGCAAGGATAACACGAAAATATACTGCATAGAGCCACTAACGTTAGCGGAGCATAAAGCCTAAGCATTGGACACATCTTACGATGGAGATGGCTGGATTGATCATTCCGGATAAGAGAACCAAGCCGAACATCCATTTGTTGCGACTGAAGATGGCATATACCCGTAATGCCGCAAAAACTGTCCAAATTGTCAAATCCCTCTTCATGTACCAGTCGCAAAATGAACATACTTGTAGCACTGACGAGAACGATTATATCTAATACCATTTGCACCCGCAAGACGATGTCACAGCTGGAAAGAGAACCGATGAGAAGCGTGAGCGGAAGCAGCGACGTACCCACAATTGACATCTGCTCACGTCTGTGGGGCCAGTCAGTCGGTCATAACATGCATGGAAGCACCTGATACCTATAGGTACCCACCCAATTAGATTGCCAACTTGGCCATGCCATCCGACTAAGCAATACAATGATTGTATTGGATAGCGCGGCATATCTGAAGGCATAGAAAAGTGAAGTTGCAAGTGAGAGGTCGGCCTTCCATATAAATTTGATTTCACGGTCCAATGTCAAGATGTAATCGTAGCAACATAGCACTGCAATGCGTCAAGTATGGGTAAGCCAACGGATTTATGATAGGAACAGCAAGACGAGCGCACCAGTCACCGAAAAAAAGAAATAATTCTCAAAATCCAGGAATACCTGTACAAAACTGCATCACCGTCATCAGTGTGGCCAGCTATGGACTATGGTGAGTCTCATACACAAGTGCAGCCTCTTCTGGTGACATGTTTAAGAAGAGGAAGATGTCACTAGCCAGCAGTGGTGTGTGATTCCTCGGGAAAGCTGAAGCAATCTAGACTGAGGTGGAGCGAGGAGTGAAAATGACGAGGACTTCGACAACAACGAGGGAACAAGCGGGAGCCAGCTCTGGGGATCAGAGCTGTACAGCTAAACTATATACCTGCGGAGAGAGCTGATGAGCTATCAAGGGACAGACTTCTCACGATGTTTAGCTACCGAGCAGCTTGAGCAGGCTCTGTCAGCATCAGAGCCGGTACCGCCGGATCCTCATGGGAGATAGCTTCATAGTGTGATTAGAGTTGCGGAACATAGCACGAGCCACCCTGTTAGGTACCTGGGCGGCGTGGGCACATTACATACGTGTTGCACATCTGAGAAAGAGCGTCAAACAATCAAACAACGATTCATTGTTTGATTGTTTGAGTGAGACATCGTGACAGCTGAGTTACCATTAACCCAGGATCTGCGTACCCGACCCAGGCAATTATGAACACGTGGCTGGTGAGCCATTGGCTATTAACGTAGCACCGACTACCCACCTGTCCGTTCAGATACGGCATGATACAGATCGCAATTTACTATTTGACTGCGCAGGCTTCGGGGCTTAAAATCCAGACAGTATAGGACTCCTACGACGGCTATCCTTCAACACTAAATGTTATTTCACAATGGGATCTATGCAGCTAGCATGAAAGGAGCCTATCACGAGCGCGGAACTATAAGTGTCGAACCCCGAGCTAGCGACAGCCAATTTCAATCATCAGCAGAAAAGAAAAAGGCCATAATTCATAGCACACACTTACGGATGAGTTGGTGTGGCATGAGCCGAAATTTCGCGGAGAGAACTAGTCACTCGTTGCAGAGGCAGTGTGACGCCAACAAAGATGATGCGCTGGGTGGTTCGCCGCGGGCTATTCTTGCAATCTGCCATGCCCCGTGTATGCTGCCAATGCCATAGTAACGTAAATGAACGGAGATTATGATAGTAGATTGTGAGTTTGGCCGAGCTGTGCGTTTGACGTCTGCAGTCGCGATTATACTATGGGAGAATATATAGCTTATGTACTACTTACTCTATAGGCGGCATTGTAGCTGCCCATAGTCACGATATTATAAATTGCAGGTGCGTCATCTGCCCTCTCCCGAGTCCCTCGATCACTGATTCATGTTGACAACTCGTTCTTGAAGTAGTACTTGGGTGGAACGAACATTGTTAGGACGAACATGCAATCTGCACTTGATGCTTTCCTCTTTTGTTTGACTCAACCCGTCACTTGGTGCTGAGTGGTGCGACATTATATGCGAAGCTCGACAATCCGGTCACTACGCTATCAAGCTCACCAAACGAAGTCTCCACGACGACCTCCTCTTCATGAGAAAGATCTGGATCATACGGCGCGGGATAGAACGTCCCTTCGGTATCGAATTCAGTCGCGGAGACCTCGCGGAGGTCGAGGGCTAGCCGAGACAGTAACACCGAAGTGAGGCTATATTGCGTGTGCTCAGTCCGAGATACTTGTAAGATAATCAAGGCGCCACTCACATTGCTGTCCAAGTCTGCCAAATATCGATGAACTGGGCAAAAAGGTAAGACTTTAATGAAGATGGCAAACGCGTTCGATACCTCAGGCAAGCGACCTGTCGCAATCCCAATGACATTGATGACACAGAGGAATCTGAGCATCAGCAACGTGAGCTTATATTGGCTTCTCAAATGCTACTACGCACGCAAAGCATAGCACGGCTGGGGGAACACAAAGGGGTGTGCATTAGCAGTATACAACGGCCGTTATCTGCAGACACGTACTGTCCCTCAACAGAATATCCTTCAAGGATGACCCAAGGAATGATGTGATAAATTCCGAGTCTCTCATTCGGACGGTTTTCATGCACGTTAACGTCAGTACCAAGCCATCAGACACAAGCGAGGCGGCTCTTGCAGCCATCATCCCTGTAGGCAACAAGATTAGGAAATGCCATTCAGACGTTCGTCAGAATGTCACACGCACAACTGGGCGCACGTTATAATGGTCAACATCGGTTGTGAAACTTTCGGGCACATACCTTTCATAGGATGAACGGTTGCCGACGATGGTAAAGGAACACGCTTGGAAACTCATGACCGCATGAATTCCTGGCAAGGATAACATGAAAATGTACTGCATAGAGCCATTAACATTAGCTGAGCATAAAATGCAAGTATTTTGACACATCTTACGATGGAGATGGCTGGATTGATTATTCCGGACAAGAAAACCAGACCGAACATCCATTTGTTGCGACTGAAGATGGCGTATACCCGTAACGCTGCAAAGACTGTCCAAACTGTGAAATTCTTCCTCATGTACCTGTCACAAAACAAACATACTTGTAGCACTGACCAGAACAATTATATCTAATACCATTTGCACACGCAAGACGACGCCGCAGCTGAAAGGGGAACGATGAGATCGTGAGCCGGAAGCAGTGATGTACCAATAATTGACATCTGCTCACGTCTGTGCGGCGAGTCAGTCAGTCATAACATGCATGGAAGCACGTGATACCTATAGGTACCCACCCAATTAGATTGCCAACTTGGCCATGCAATCCTAGTAAGTAATACCATGATTGTATTGAAAAGCGCGGAATATCTGAAGGCGTAGTAAAGTGAAGTTGCAAACGAGAGCTCGGTCTTCCATATAAATTTGATTTCACGGTCCAATGTCAGGACGTAGTCGTAGCAACATAGTGCTGCAACGCATGAAGTATGGGCAAACCGGCGAACATATGATGGGATCAGCGAGACGAGCGTACCAGTCACCGAAAAAAAGAAATAATTCTCGAATTCCAAGAAGACCTGCACAAAACTGCGTCACCATGAGCGTGGCCAGCTGTAGACTATGGTGAGTCTCCTACCGAAGTGCAGTTTCCTCTGGTGACATGATGAGGAGGGGGATGCCACTAATCAGCAGTTGTGGTTGATTCCTCGGCACAGATGAAGGAATCTGTACTGAGGTTGGGCGAGGAGTGAAAACGACGAGGACTGCGACAACGAAGAGGGAAAAAGCGGGAACGGGCTCTATGCACCTGCAGAGACAGTTGATGAGCTATCGAGGGACAGATCTCCCACGATGCTGTGCCAGCTACCGAGCAGCTAGAGCCTCAGGCTCCATCTGCATCAGAGCCGACCTGAAACTATTGGTGCATTCAGTAGTCCATTTTCTACCATCGTAAGTTGAGCGCCACAGACCTACTTGATATATGATGATCAACCTCGGAGGCGCCGTACACACGTGTTGCACTGGTCCCCGAGCTAGCGACAGCCAACTTAAATCATTACCAGACAACTGGACAGCTACATATCGTAGCACACACTTCGAGTTCCAGATGAGGGTGGCATGAGCCGGAAGTCCGCGGAGAGCACTAGTTACGAGTCACTGCAAAACCTACTAGTAGCAGAGGCTGTGACGTCAACAACAAAGATGCGCCGGGTGATCCGCGGATTGTGCGTTCAACCTTCGCCCCATGTATGCTGCCACGGTAACATTAACGAACAAAGAGCAATGATAGATCGCGAGCTTGGCTGAGCTGTGCATTTCATCATCCGCCCTCTCCGGGCTTCCACGTCCCTCGACCACGTTGAAGACTCCGAGCCGTTCTTGAAGCAGTGCGAAAGTTCTCGTAGAGTCACATGGCTAATTGTGAATTCGATATCGCGAATCGGTGCAAATGTCTCCGGACCTTATTGACTTCGAAACGATAATTGGCATCTGTCAGCGCGCGTACGAGGAGTTGCAGGTGCTCAGCAGAGGGGAAGGTATCAAGATCGAAGGAATGCTAGGCGGAACATTGCGTCGCGTAGGTTACGTGCTTTCTGGTTGACCTATCGCTGTATGGCAGCAGCAAACCCATAGCGGTATTATGCTGATGACTTAGTAATCGTTAGTGGCGCTGTGGCAGTGGCAAGGGATTTCAAGACAGGGGCCGACTCCCCCGATGCAGAACCACCCCAGTCGATCTTGACCTAGCACAAAGGAGATCTCGATGGCATGATGTGCCGACGACAGCCTGCAACAGGAAGATGACAGGAGTCAGAGTGCCTGGCGATGTTATATTCTTGTCTCGTATCGCTATCGAGGGCTATTCTCAGTCTTCCACCTTGAACATTAGGCCGATTTCTGAGCGTGATAGTACTTCTCACTGGCGTGGCGAATCCCAAGCAACTGCCGGAGGAGTATGTCATGCGATAGAACAGCGAGGCTCTGCTGAGCAACAGAACGATGCTGCGCTAGGTGACAGGGATTTCGAGGTTAACAGCATTCTGCGGATATCTCTGATACACGTGCTCACTGATAACACCAGTATTTCTGACATGGGAGGCGAATCGAGCGAAAGAACTGAGACTTCAGATAAGCCGTTGAGCATCAGATTCCGTTTCGTCAATGATGATTGAGATTCACAATGTATTGTTGACGGTATGATACAGCTTCTGAAGTTAATATCCGCGTAGCCTATCGCATCGGGTATAGAGGTCTTGGATCAACGTCTAGCATTGTGACACGTAGAACCATCATTGGGAAGCCCCCCTATCACGCCGAGTGCCCGCCAAGTTCAAACGCTGTGAAGCAACTTCATCATACAAATAGGTTTCTGAGATCACGGAGGTAGAAACGGCCGAGCATGGACTTGTGACCAACGTTCGACAAGGACATTGAACCCGAATTACCGAACCTTGATTTGCCAGGCCTCATGGACAATGCCCAGCTATCAGATACGGCCCAGACCTGGAGAGATCCCCATTTGACCATGATGAACGAGCTGGTACTCATCGAATGCGGCCTACGCAGGTAGACGAACATCATCCTGGAGCAACAGTGCATGCAATGTGTACATCACAGTTTGTTCGGAGACGGCTGTCGAATGTTGGAGCTCGGAAACGGCACCGGCTTTTGCTTCCAGAGAAGTTAAAGGAAGTACACAGCCTGTATGCAAGGAGTAAAGTGAGTGGTCGCCATAAATGAAGACGTTCCATTGCTCAGTTCAAGTTAGGCGCTCGACCGTGCCTGGGATCTTCATGGGCGCTTGACAAGCGCTAAATGCTTCCGGCCGCTCAATCTCAGACTCAGTCGCACGGAAGGCTCCCGTCCTGTCACTGAGCGTGCCGACTCTACTCGACGAAGTTGAAACACTTCCTGCCGTCCCACCCAATGCCACAGGACGTATCATCTCCGACATTTATCGCATGCACTTCACTGTTCTGCTGTACGACTGCGGTAATGTCCATCCGGAGCTACGCCACGCCCAGTCTGCAACGTGATGACCGTGCTGCTCGGTCGTAGAACTTTGTGGTACCGCCTTTATCGGGCTTGGGTCGGTCCGAGATTGCCTGCTGCTTACTACCGTTCTGGAAATCCCGAACGATATATATACCACATCAGAAGAATCAAATGAGAAGGTGCGCAGCTGACAACATCGTCGAAACGTTCCGGTCATCCAAGTTGCATCGAGATCTTGGTTTTTCTGTAAGCTCTACGTATCTCTATTGCCCTTCGTGAATCTCACAGCGTCAATGCTGTCACCCAGTGTAACAATCGCGCACTTAACGTATCGCCAATGGAAAATTGTCCTGCTGAGATTTGGTCTCGGATATTCTTCTTGGCTTGTGCCGACGGCGGTCATACTGGGCGCTCGCTCTCGCACGTCTCGAGATATTTTCGCCAGACATCACAACTCGCCCAATTACATAGCATTGCCATCTCTGGGGTGGGCCAGCTGTACGAGTTCACCGAGATGTTATCCAGGAGGCCGTCCGAACTCTGCATGATACGGCATCTATTTGTTTCCAGTCAGGACATCCCGAGAAAGAGACCCTACGCTTATCCGGAGATACTTGCCTCACTTCCACAAGAGGAGCTTTCGAAACACCTCATCTATCATCTGTACCGCCCGGGCGACGAGGACCTTATCCAACAGCTGCTCAAGCGTGCCGGACACCGCCGGTCGTGGAACAAGGTCAGCATCCTCGCCGAACGCCGGGCGGCCTTCAGGATCGTGCTGCTGCGTCTGCTGCGGATAGTCGCGCCCACCCTGCAGACCCTCACACTCTACCTCGACACCTCCCACCAGCTCGTCCTCCAGGATGTGCAGTTCCCCTCACTAGTTGAGCTCACGCTGCACAGCAAGTTCCCCATCGCCACTGTCTTTGGTGGCCCTTCACGCTCTGTCCAGCCCATGCCGAAGCTCACGCGTCTGCATGTGGCTGGCGACCCTGACTGCTTCGAGGTGTTCCTCGGAAGCGTGCCTGCCCTCACCCACCTGCGCCTGACCGGTGTCTCCTACCTAGCATCTCGCATCCAGAGCGCGGTCTGTGCTGCGATCAATGCGTTTTCAGCCGACTCCATACACGAGCAGAGTCCCGGTCAGGCCTCCTCAGATTCTGCAATCCAGCGACAATCCGGATCCGAGCTACCCCCTCTCAGTTGTGTCATGATTCATCCCTGCAGCGCCTTACGCGGCTGGCAAGTGCAGAACAACGTAGTCTGCACGCTCCAGTCCATGACAAAGCGCAACGACAAACTCGTTTTACTGGGGATCGCTGAGTTCGATGCCCCATCTCATTACGACATCGCGCAAGCAAAGCAACATTGGCTGGAGAGGGTCGTGGGAGATGAAGGATGCTGGAGCACTACGATCACGCCGAAGAATGCTAGCGGCGAGCGGTGGAAGTTCGAGTATCGCCACTGGGTCGCATAGATGACAAAATTACTACTGCGATGCCTGGTCAGTCATGATACGAGCATTGTTGTCTGCACCGGCTGCTGTACCCTGCAGGCTGTCTTCAACATCGATGGCGTGCATTGTTCATAGCTCAACATGGTGCCGTATATCTCGATATCGTACAATACGTTGCCTAGATGTTGGAAGATTGTGGTACATATCCTCGTGATAACCTTTATCATTTTCAGAGAAGATGAGGCGCTTGATCCTTCGTCGATTGCGAGGAGAAATTGTTACATAACCTGCTACAATATACAATGAACTCAGGTTGGGTTCACCCAGAGCTATGATTCTCTTCTGATATATGAATGCTCGCACGGAGAACTGAAGGTCATGCCTATCAGCAACTGGTAGGATAGGGCAAACTGCATCATCACTCACCAGAGAATATCGCCAGAGCGTACGAACCGTGTAATACGAAGTCTGTTTTCGCAATGTAGAAGACAGGGCAGGCCAAATTCTCAAGTGCGAGGCGTTTGGAGGAGTAGATTGTGCATGGCTTTGATCTCCGTGTTGTAAACTTTTTCTATTCTGGAGAAGCGCACTCGCAGCGAGAAACGGACCGGGATCAGTGAGATTTGTCGCATATCATACTGTCATTAAGGTCAGATGGACGTTCGTAACGGTGCGACTGCGGCGACTGTGATAGCATCGTCAATCAAAAAGCTGTGCAAGATCTCTAATGTGAGGGCTTTGTGAATGAGATCTCGTAAGGCGGTAGCCTGAGCGACGAGATGATGTTGTACTGGAGAATGGACCTAGTTAGTGGACGCAAATGAATGTCATGAAGAGGCATATGAAACGTACGATTCAATGATCCCTTTCTTTGTCAAAGAAGTCCATCGGTTAAATGATTCCTAAATAGCGTAGACTGCGACGCTTTGCTGACAGCATCTCAGACTACCTGTGTTTAGGTAACAGCTCAAGACGACAGGGTTGGGCAGCTTGCAATCCCGAAACATTATCCAAATCTACTTTTCAATTGGAGAGGAGAAGAATATGACGAACAGATTTGAATATATGAATACTATCCTGTCTGGTGCTATGTATGCGCGCGGGCATTAAACACGCCAGAGTGGATGGTTATCGAAGTCGAGTGGGACCAGGCACGCAGCTGTTGAGGTGCAAACTTATGAGATTGGGGCACGAACTCGCATGCGGCCCATTAGCTCCGCCCATTCCAAACACCTGCAAGGATGAGGTTTTTGCTGTCAGATCGAGGTAGCGAGCCAATATTTTGGCATGAACGTACATGCACTCACAGTCTAGCTCCAAAGGGCTATGTTGAGAGCATTCGTCATCTTCTGTCGGCTTCAACCATAGTTCGAATGTTGAGAAGTCGGCTTCCCGATCATTGAATCAGCCGATATGTCGGAGAACGTGCGTCATACATTTCGAAAGACCGAAGTGAGATCCGAAAGGCGATAGCAACCAGGAGCCGTGGACCTGCCTTAAGCCATGCGTTCGCACCTCCATCTAGATTAGACAATGTGCACCGTCCAAGGTCGTGTCGCCGATTCACTGTCTTGATGAGCGAGGTCCCAACGTCGAAACCTTCAAAGGACCCAGAACATTGCGATTTGAACAGAGAAATAGACGTTCTCGTCCTGATTGTGCGCAGAAAGACCAGAATTGAAGCGAATCAGGAGATAAGGTCTCTGATGTGAGGAATCTGAAAGTTTGAACAGTCGGCGAATAAGAAAACACGAAATCTGCAGCTGTTGTCCGACGGCCTTTCACGAACTCGGCTCCAAGGTAGGCATGCTAGAAAAGAAGGCTCTCGCGCTGCACGGAAAACCACGTACGACTGCCGTGCATCACGAACCGGTATAAATACTTGAGGACGTCAAGTACGTCCGAGTTGCTAATTGAGCGTTAAGAGATTCGTGCCCGGCAATTCAAGGCATGGTAGAAAGGCCGCGCTGGTAACAATGGGCTGGCGAGAGAGCTTTTACTAACTGAAGGCTGTATATGGCTGCTGAGATGAAATGATATCAAGGATATGGGAGGCTATGCAAGTCGAAGTTCGAGAGTGATAAGCGCTCGCGGTTTGCTCGGTGCCACCACCACCGTCGTCGTCGTCGATATCGTCTACGATCAATTCTGCACTCTACCCGTTCACGATCACAAGACCGGTAGAGTCTACTGCCTAGGCCTATTGCATACCCGCGAAAGTGCTAGCTTCCTGTTCGGGTTCTGAGCAGTACCGTCTTGACTGCGTTCGTCCTCGAAATCAACTTCTTTCGAACTGCCTGGTATCACACAGTTGGCCTCTGGAACACCATAAGCAGGATGGCACCCGGAAGGACATTTGGGACTGAGGGGCCTGTGGTAGACGTGAGCGATCAGCCACCAGGTCGGCTGGGTGATTCGCAGCAAGCTCGTCGCATCTCGGGACGCGTCTCCTTCTCCGATACTGTTCATCGACCAAGTTTCTTTGCTCGGAGAAGAAGCGCAGTGGATGAAGAGGCAAGTGGAGGCCCCACAGCTCAGGAACGGCCTGCTATCCCGAGCGCTCTACAACCAGGAGAGGCATATAGTACTCCACTACCCGTTCTGTCCATGGTTGTCTTGTCAATTGTGAGATGGCTGATTCTACCATTACCCATCCTTCACGAGCTTAATCGCCTTGCAGACTATGCTTGGCGAATTTTTATCTGCCAATGTCTCCGCCCCTTTCATATTATTCATGGTGCAAGGTGCGCATCTCGGGTGCACAGTATCCGAACCTTCTCAGTAAGAGTGACATCGATCAGGTTTCGGCCAATTCCCCGACGAAGCTCGTGCAGGATACTGGACAGGCATCTTGGGTAAGTACTTCGCGTCCTGTGTGCATCATCCGACCATCGTTGATAACACCATGCGCTGTCCGTCCCTACATCAGTGTCAATGTTCTTCCTCACTCAATTCCTTACATCGCTTCTCTGGGTACGCATCCACCGTCGTGCATTGCGAATCACTCTCTGAGTAACCGGCTGATGCCCGAATTTTTGACAGGCGACGGTGGCGGCGAAGCATGGGCAGCGTATCGTGTTGTTCATCTCGCTCCTCGGGAGCGCCATAACATGCTCACTCTTCGGAACATGTACATCCATCGAAGAAGCTATTGCCGTGCGATTGATGCAGGGTATATTCGCCGGTGCGATCGGCGTCGCGCGTGGGTGCGTGACGTTGATTACCGACCAGAGCAACGAAGGGAGGGCATATGCGATTCTTGGGTGAGTGCGACACGTTCATTCTTCACGGAGCTCACCTGACTGCGGCGTAGCTTCTGCTGGGGATTTGGAGGTGTTGCTGGTGCCATCGTCGGTGGGACTTGTGAGTGACTGGTAAACACCGTGCCTCTGTCGGAGAGTAGCTAATGCAAGTCGTAGTCGAATCGCCCGCAAGAAAGTGGCCATCTGCCTTTAATGATATTCCCTTGTTTGTAACGTATCCATACCTGTTGCCCTGTCTCGTAGCATCGTCGATCACATTCATAGGCAGGCCCACTATCGTTCTTCATAAGGATCTCGCTGATCCCACTGCTACTCAGGCTCTGTCCTGTGTCTCTTTCTAGGCCCAGACTGCGGCCCACGCGAAGGTGCCATCCATTTGCCGCAGGAGAAGATTGACACCATACCCGAAGAAGACACCGTGCCCACAACTCCGCTTTTCGAAGAGAGCGAATCACACAGCCTGTACGGAACGCTTAGACGAAAGCTGTCAGGCAGACTCTCAGGCTACTTCTCATCTCGTGCGTCTGTTGCCGATGGTCCTTCGTCGCCTCCACAAGAACAGCCGTTGCCCTTGTCGTCGACACCATCTCGAAGCGATCTCAACAAAGCGCGAACGATATCCCAAATGAGTCGCGCGAACAGTTCCGCGTACGGGTACAGCGGTTCGTACAGGAATCGTCTCTCGAGCGCCTACGGCGCCACGCCACGCGCGAGCATGGCTCTATCGATTCGCCGGAGGCGAAGCAGCGCTGCGGATGGTCATCAGTCATCGATGGGCACTGCAACGGGCAACTTCGCGCAACGTCTCTTGATGGCGAACGAGAACGCTGTGACGAACATTGCCGACCTGTGGGTTGCTGCAGCAATGAACGCCGATAATGAGGAAGCGTTCGAAGATGATGGCGAATTTGATACAGAAGCGGAGGCTATCGACGAGGAGGCGGTGAGCGGGGAGGCTGGGGAAGCTGGAGAACTGGAGGAGGACGTGTTCGGCTCCCGGGCTGCCACACCGACTTTGCGGGACAATCGGTTCTCGCGTCCAGAATCATACACGAGCGTGTGGTCTCAGGCCAAGCGGCCTTCGTTCTCCGCGGGTACCTCTACCGGCAGACGACCCGCTCCCATCGGCTCCCCTCGCCGTTTGTCACAAACCGGCCGCTTGTCCTTTGCGCGTCAGCGTTCCTCCATGCTTTCACCTTCTCTTGGGGGCGAGGAACCCCAGACGCCGATGCTGCATCGCCGGACGTCTTCTTTCATTCCACCGATTTTTTCACATGTGGGCGTGCGCACGCCTCCCGCAGTCCTCGAAGCGCAGCAGCTGCTATCACAGCTCGATGAACAGGCCGGCGGCGACTCGTTAGCCCCGATTGTGGAGGGCCGCCCTGCAGTACAGACAGATAACGAGGTTGTGGATTCGGAGAAGGAGCCTTCCTTGATCAAGCTGCTGCCGAATATGATCATCATCCAATACGGCTTACTGGCGCTTCACGCTACGACACACGATCAAGTGTTCTATCTGTATCTTGTCTCGTCGGTGTCTACTACTCGGGTCTGCGTTATGGTCACTGATTCACACGTTCTCCCAATTTCAGCAAGTACCCTCTAGGAGGATTGAACCTCAACGCGGGACACTTCTCCCAATTGAGTGAGCGCTATCCTACTTTCGCCGCCTGTCTTGAGTGCTGATGAGAGGATTGTAGTTGCGTTGATGTGCCTCGCGCAGATTGCCTACCAGTTCTACTTGTATCCGTATGTGTCTTTTTCTGACTTGTCCAATATGCTGGCGCTGAGTACGTGTCTGGTTCTGCAGCAATATCGGGTTAGTTGTAACTGGTGTTTTCTACCTTTGCTTCACTGATCATTCATGTCCATTTTAGGCCGCCTCGAGGTAGATTCTCCCACTTGGCTATGTTCCGCCTTGGATCCCTATTGTTCATCCCGTCGTACCTATCCGTAATCCTGTATCGACCGCTTGCTAGTGCAAGCACGGACGGGAACCCTATCCTCATGGCCGGTAATGCCATTTCCGTTTTCATCCGTCCTGTATCACGCTAATGAGTCCATTGCCTGGTGCAGTTCTTGCCCTCAGCACGTAAGTATCAGTCTGGTCAATCATATGTTGCGAGATGTTCTGACCAGCATGACAGCGCAGTGAGATTCTGTGGGAGTACGTTCAGTTACACTGCAGTCTCCGTCCTCCTGAATTACAGTGAGTCGTTTCCGAGCACGTTATGCAAAACATGATCTAATGCGTTTGCAGTGTCCCCACCTCACACCATCGGAATTGCCAATGGCATAGCGCAGAGTATTGTCAGCCTTGCACGGTTCTTCGGGCCGATTCTAGGTGGCATCGTGAGTGAAGGCTCGTTCTATTGGGTCACTCGTTCTTTAATTGACGTGTTTTCATACTTCCAGTTGTGGTCCATGAGTGTCGAGAATGGACCGACCGGCTATGCTCTTGGATTCTTCGCATGCGCAGGTGCATGCGCTCTCGCTATCTCTCATAGTTTCTTCATACGCTGAGTTGGGTCGCAATTTGCTTCGCGTTCACTTGTAATGCGCGATTCATCCTCCTTCATGACGCCGAGCAAAGCGACATCCTCTCCCTCTCCCATCAGAGCTTCTCGATAAACCTTTCCATAGAGATACCCTGTCTCGTATCTTTCTTTCTCGCCTGCACGTACCGTAATTGACGGAAGGACTATGAAACACCTCTGTAATGTAGCATCGCTGTGTGTAGAAGTTTCGTTAGTCCGACATATAAAATATACTGGTTTATAAGGTCTGCTGCAGCCCACATGATCGCACTCCTTCACATTGCAAGCTGATTCCCAACATATGGTTCACACCATATGAAGACGGCGAGAAACCATCTCTTTCCGTGTTTTCGCACCCATTGAACCAACTTCCCAACATCCATCGTATCCCGCGATCCTGTCTAACCACTCTTCCTTGGCTTTCTGAATCCCGTAACTGAACCACGTCTCATCCTCCGTTCCTCGTGATGGCCTAATAAACCCCACTGCTTGGACCCACTTGCTCTCGTGGAAAGGCTTCAGCAGCACAAACTTCTCGTTCGTGCGGGCTATTTTCTCAAAGCTTGACACAGTGCTGCTGCACGCGAGCCCTCCTCGAGAAAGGTTGTTGAGACGCATTATAACTCGATCGAGGGGTGGAAACCCTGCTGTCGTTTCCTGCGGTTCCGTAGAAATTGACGAAGGTTTGATCGAAGCAAATATCGCATCGCGTGTCCGAAAGGGAAGGTGGGTGATACCGGTGAATTGCAGATGAGTCAAGGACGGCACGCGTCCCAGGAACAGATCGGAGCAGTCGGTGTCGCCGAGGATACGTAAATGCGTCAACGAAGGCAATGTGCGGACCTGCGACGAGATGCCGTTAAAATTGGTTCTAACGGACAGCCCACTGTGCAGGGTGAGCTCGGCTAGTACTGGTAAATCAACGTTTTGCAGGACTAGCTGGTGATACGTGCCACAGTAAAGCGTGAAAGACTTTAGATGGGGAGCAACGATTTTCAGGAGATGCAGAAGAACGCGACTAAAGGCAGATCTACGTTCGCCAATGAGCCGAGATTTCTCGATGGTTTGGAGATATCCAGCGCGTTCGAGCACATCTTTGATGTAATGTTCATTGTCAGAATCGTGTAGGTCGTGAACAAGGTGGTCGACCAACTCCCAAAGTGAAAAGGATTTGAGACTTTCCGTGTCGACGTAGGGCCTCTTCCTGGGGAGGTCCTGGCTAGAAATGAACAGATGCAGCACGATCTGCAGTTCTCGTGGCCTGCTCTGCAGCACGTTGAGGAACTCGTACATCTGGCCAACACCTGAAAGAGATATGCTCTGCAGTTGGATGGGCCGCGATGTTTGATGGAAGTATCTCGAAACCTGCGAGAGTGATTGGCCTGTGTAACCACCATCTGTGCATGCCAGAGAGAATATACGAGCCCAAATCTCTGCAGGACAATCCTCCATTGCGGCTTCGGATTAGGTGTGCCGGATAGAACTGTACAAACCATTCGTTGATTACGCTGACTGTCTATCCTAGTGTTATATATGTTCAAACTCACTGAAAAGCTGTCAGAGCTGTCAGGACGGTGACTCTCTCTACTATCGCCAGGGCCAGTGACTGATAGGCGGTTTGACCGCCACGAAGCCGCGCGCAGACTGCCATGCCACTCGGGCGCTTACAACTCCCAATTCGACTCGGAGCTGCTACTAGCGCCGAGAGTAGTTCGGACATAGTCGCAGACTCGAATAGTATGAGCTGTATGCATCAAGCCGTAACGTTGAAGGTGCGGGATATAGATAGTGATTTTTGCTCGTGACACTCCCTAATGATGGATGAGCTTGCAATTTGCGACTCAAAAAGGGAACCTGGTCCGTACCGAACCTCGATGTCTACCGCTCTCCAGCAACGATCGGAAAGAATTCTGTTGAGTATCGGTTAGCGGCAACCTGCGCTATCGGAACGGATAGACTCAAGACAGCTTTCAGGAGACTCAGATGCCTGTAGTATTTATGCTAAATGAAGATGTGAGCAGCATTATTGAACCACAATGACTAGTAGGACCGTCAACACGCTCAGTTAGATGAGACTCATGTGTTGTGGTATCGAGTCACAGAGTGTAACAATGGTGAGGTGTGATCATGAGCGCACCGTAATTGAATATTCCAACTTGACGAGTTCTCAACATGATCCAGGTTCTTCCTCAAACCTGTTCAACCGGTCTCTCTTGGCTTCCGCAACCCGTGTTGCGAGGTCGGACGACATCTCCCCCCTGCGTCTCCGGGTTCATCGGACAAGAAGCCTTCGACGTGAACTCGCATATTTGGTACGGCCTGATAGGCGCCAAAGAAGCTGTGCTCCAGCGTGGCTGCTTGCGCGCTTTGCGTTTTTTTTTTCCTGGATGCATCCGTGTCCTCCTTTCAACAACGACGAAATCTACTGAGCTTAGCTATAGGCGTCCGTCAAACTCACAAGATGTTTTTTCTGGATTGCAGTAGCTGCACTTATGGTCCTTGTTCTGTGCGTGTCGGGGGCCAAGTCACAAGTCACAACAAAAATACTACCATTCGAGCAGTCGAGCTTGCCGAAGAGTTTTAACTGTCAGCGGGCAAGATTTTCCATTTCATGCTTCTACCTCTGCTTTATCGCGTTCCACACCTCGCGTTTCATCTGTTTTCTGGTTGCTCACTGGACTCTGCTTTACGTGTGCCAACTAAATCATGGATAGCTCTCGTGCGTTTCACGCTAACCTGGATCACTCGAACGATGCGTGCATAACGGAGAAATTATTCTTACTGTGTGTTGGACTGGCTTATGATCTTTGCGAGGCCGCTCTGTGGCCGACGAACTCTCTTCTCTGGGTATATTGCTGCGATCACGGCCACATCATCGAGCGCTCCTGCAGAGTACGGATACATTTCCCTGGATTGGCTCAGATTCTGGGGTCTATCACTAACAGAGTTTTAACTTTCCCTAGTCTATGTGTGACGGCGACATCGGACCCGCTCGTAATCGTTTGTAGCGCCCGGACGTAGCGTGTGCTCTTCTGATACGCGCCGGGGCGGACCGGTGCTCGGACTATCCACATCTTAGGTGTAGGTGAAGCAATCCAAGGTATGTTACCACCGTATCTCTGGTCGCTCTGTTCTTCATCTCCGAGATAATTCACAAAGACAAAGGTGCCACCGGGATCGTGTAAAAATGGAAAATATCCGGGCATTCTTCCAATTACCCCACTGCGTCTCAGACCGTGGTGTGCCCATTCACAACCTCTGGGACTTCAGGACTGACCGTCGTACCTGTTTTAAACCGCTGTAGTGCAGTCACGAGCTCGTACCACTATCAATGCACCATGGCTCCGGAACGAATGATACAGCAGGCGCAAGATGATGCTGTTCGAAACTCAGTACGCTGCGCTGTCAATAATGCCTAGAGCGGGTCCGTTCTTCGCATAATTTGTATACCATTGGAATGTTGAGTTCAATCAAGAGTGCCGTCTGTTCGGTCTCGCATCTTCATGATCTGTTACAGATGTATCGCGTGGGACGGCGAGTCTCGCCCCGCGTTTATGCATTCCTCGCTGGACGCAGCACAGGGCTGCCGACTCCACTGGCGCCCAGTAACTCTACGGCAAGCACCCTAACTTCGGTTTCGGCATTCCGAGATCTCACCCTGCACTACAAATTCAGGCCGCGTAAAACTTGCTTCTTCGTAGACGCCGTCGTGCGAGAGTCACCAGCCGCCTGACTGGGTCCTGCGCAGTGCGAGTCTCGGCCACAGGAAATACCGAAACATTTCACGACGCGTCAGGCACGCTGATACTAGGAGCTCTTCTTTGGAATGAGTTACGAACGCGCGTCCGATGATCGTCTCCAATGACAGAAACAAAAAGACTTCTCGTACACGTCGCGTATTGGCTTCCAAGCCGTGTCATTCAGGTATCATCTCTTCACCGAGGAATGGGTTCCATGAAACGCGGAAATTGGGCGAAGGTTCGTGGTGCATGGCTGCCAATGTGAGGCTGCCCTAAAGCTGACGCACATTGTTGATGCTGACTAACTGTATTGCTTGCAAACCGACCGTCTGACTTGCGGACATAGATGACTTGCGTTCAACATGGACATCTGATCGTCGGCCTGATCTGCCGTCCGGCACGGTCCTAATACGAGCATGGCAATTCCAGTAACTTTGAAAGCGACGTTACGCCAAATGCGTTGGTGTTGTGCTCACCGCCTTCGGCATTATAGCATATTCGTTTGGTTTTCTCGGCTTCCATGTCGCAGCGTCGCGGGATCCAGCGGGCCACCTTCTCGGCGGGCACCGAGACCGCATAGCACGCATCGTCTCTTGCTCAGCGCCCAATGGCCGATCAAGCACAAGCGGACTACGGGCACCGAGACTCGTAAGCATTGTTATCAATCAGCAATAGCGTCATCCACATATCGTGGGCGCGAAGGATCTTGTTCGTCTCTCTTGTGGTTTCCTTGCCTACTCCATGGTTTCATCGTGATCTGCTTCTGCCCTTTCCTCATCTTGTCCTGGCGCTTCGATGTTTGCGGAACAACATTTCACCAACTCTGCTGTGTTGATTGCTATATACAGATTTGGACAGATCATCGAGGATACTTTTCACCTGCCAAACTGAGCGAAGGACACTGACATCGCGGGTCACTGCCTGTCTGCGTACTTGCTGTTACTGATGTCTTGAGATGTAGGCCGCCGTGCCGTGCCTTGCTTTTGGGGTGTTCATGTGGAACCTATGACGACAGTATCATGCTGGCGTCACACGGAGCCAAGTATGGCTCTCAGTACTCCGGCTGAATGGGTGCCATCTCAGTTGCTCCACGGAGCTGTCCATCTAAGGAGGCATGACATCTGTTGCGGCCTCTGCATGCTCTGCGTGGTCGCGCTCACCGTAGCTGTCCCCGACGTTCCATCCTGACAGCCCTATGCAATCCTTTACACTGGGCAAGGCCCGCGATGCCAGCGAATGCCCATCTGAAACGAAGACAATCGGGTAATGACCGCTGAGCAACAGCACAAGCGACGGTATCGCTGCGCCGTGCAGATCAAAGTATCGTACGTAGATTCCCTCTTCGGGATCTTCTCATCGCACCGATTGGCACTTCCCGTCGGAAGGACAGTTCTTGCGCGTCTGGTGACGGCAATCGGCTTTCTTCGAAGTTAACGTCGACGTACATAGCCGGGTCGGTGGCTATGGCCAGCTTCCCTTCACTGTTGAGTTTCAGTAACAGGAGCGCCGGTTCGAGGCCTTCGGGGCCGAGGATATGCGGGGGGGCGGACGTGCCCATAGTTGCACACGGACGCATTCGAATGCAGGCACCGCAAATTGAGGTCCGTCGACCTTGTTGTCACGAACTCGAAATCTTCAATGTACTGCTGGTGTCAAATGGGCTGTCGCGCGCAAAATTTCGCATGTGCAACCTCGCAGGGTTGAACGGTTTCGCCGGCTGAATTGTTGGCTGGGATGGTTCTCACGTCCATTGAGCGCGATGGGCGCCCGTCGGTCCGAGCCGCGGCGTTAGCTCAGCAAGCTCCTCCAGAACCGAGCAAGAGACAATTGCACTCCTCCCCGCGCACAGTCGCCTCACGGCCGCACGTCCATTTAACGCGATATTGCTCGGCAGGACTCATGTGCATGGCGTGGTTAAGCTTAACGCTGATGGCCACAATAGGTCGGTTGCAGGATCCAGTGGCGGGCTTTTCGCGGAGCTTGAAAATGCCTCCGCCATCGCGGAGCACATTTGGCCTCATTCGGACGTTGCAGTGACACTCTTCACGTTGCGTCCAACCCCACGACATATCGCTTGCATTGAATTGCACTGCGTTTCGCATTGCGCGTGGCCATGCGAACCAGTAGCACCGACGGGTTAGCGGAGTGTGCACAAAATATGTCCTCGAATATCGGACCCGTTGCGGGGGCTCACGCGGTGCTTCCTGAAGTTTGATTAACTATAGAGTGTGATCTCGAGCGAATCTTCAGAGTCTGCACCCTTTTGTTCCCTAGCTCATTGGCCTAGATTGCCGAGATCTGAAACTCGCAATCGGTCCTGGCCAATGCTTTTGTCATGCCTCTCTGCGCGGCACATTTTCTCGGACGGGCTCCTGCATCATTTCCCCGTCAGGGTCACGCTTGCGCGCTCGGGAATCGCAGCCTATGGAGAATTTTGCAACATTTTCCAGCACAATCACCACCACACGTGTTGCAAATGTTCCCTCCCACTCATAAAAGCCTCGCGTCCGCTAGACTGCCCTCCGTGCCTTCGGCTAGACTCGCCTCCTTTGGTCATTGCCCATCCTACTTTCCTGATCTATATCTATATTCGTCTATACACTCAAGCAGCTGATTCGCTCTCATGTCCTCCTCAACCATGCCTTCCGCATCGTCATCCTCCCCGACCAAATTCTACCTCCCCGACCTCGTCGGCCACTCCACAATCCCTGTCCGCTGCAATAGACATCACAAGCAGGCGAACACTGAATCTACCCAATGGTTGATATGCGGTGGCAAGCTCACTGACAAGAAGCGCGACGCGTTTCGTGGCCTTAAAGCGGGCTACCTTACATCAATGTGCTATCCTCTGGCAGGCTACCCTCAGCTCCGGGTATGCTGTGACTTCATGAACTACCTTTTCCACCTCGACAACATCTCGGACGAGATGAACGACAGCGGTACTGTGGGGACGGCAGCACAGGTCCTCAATGTGCTGTACCATCCATATGCCTCTCAACCCAATACCAAAGTGGGCAGGATGACAAGAGAGTGAGTACGCCACCCCTCGCATCCGAGTCTCGCATGGTCTGAGTTCATGCATATAGTTACTGGTTGCGCCTCATTGCCACAGCGTCCCCAGGCGCACAGCAACGTTTCATCGAAACGTTCGACATGTTCTTCCAAGCTGTGACCCAGCAGGCCATGGACCGTGAGAGCGGTGCCATCCCGGACCTCGAGTCGTACATCGCAGTCCGGCGCGACACCAGCGGCTGCAAGCCATGTTGGGCGCTGATCGAGTATGCCAACAACGTGGGTGCTTCCGACCGATATCCGGATCATGCTTCTGACGTACTTGTATAGCTCGACCTCTCGTGGGAAGTCATGGATCACCCCATCATACGAGGGCTTGGAGAAGCCGCAAATGACCTCGTCACGGTTCGTGTCTTTTGTCTTTGTGAGAGTGGGCAGCTGCTAACCTTTTTCCAGTGGTCCAATGTCGGTCTCACCATTTAGTACTGTGGGCTGTTCGGCGCTGACACCACCTTACCTCCTACTTACAGGACATCTTCTCGTACAACGTGGAGCAGTCAAAAGGTGCGTCGGCGTACTGATTGAAGTGCGGTTGAAGGAATTTGCTTGCTAACAATAAGGCTTTTGTATAAGGCGACACGCACAACATGATCATCGTGGTACAAAGTCAGCAAGGTTTGGACCTGCAGTCCGCTGTCGACTTCGTGGGAGAACTTTGCAAACAAAGCATCGATCGCTTCCAATACCTACGCGAGAACCTGCCTTCCTGGGGCCCTGAGATGGATCGCCAGGTACAGATATACGTGGGAGGCCTCGCAGATTGGATATCGGGAAGTCTCAAGTGGTCCTTCGAGTCGGAGCGTTACTTCGCGAAGACAGGCCTCGAGGTGAAGAAGACACGTGTCGTCAACTTGCTCCCTCGTCGTGCCTGAAAATCGAAGCTTGATAGATACCCCCGGGCCTTGCGCATGGTACGTTCTTCGGTACGCTTGCTGAATGGAACCTTAACGTTTATTGAACCTTTTTATTGCAGGTGCCTTACCCATTATCGCTTATCGATCCAGGCGCGTCGGCTTTCCACGCCAGGCGCCATGTCTTAGGCCACACCTACCTCCGTGCGGAAAAAAACTGACCCTCCTTTGTTGTAGCTATATCACGTACCTGCATTTGCTGTGTATCCATCCCAGCACATACATTCGTTCTAGACATCGCTGTCTCCTAGACTTCTTCTATCTGTGCTTTCGTTGTTCGTTCTCTCGCCATGTATGGATGGATCGCTCATGCGTTCGTGTACCACTCGCCCGCATCTCTATCATACAGCCTACTCCTTACACATTTCGATCTTTGGATCCTTATTTGAGCTGGCGGCAACGCTGCTCACATTCTTATCTACTCACCATCGCTCTTCGTTCGAGTTGGTACTGTATTTGCTCTGTTCGACCATAGATACCATTTCATTATCTGACGTGTCCTGCATTGACCGTCTTATAATTATTGCCCTTCGGCGTATATATTTCCAGCATCTTTTGGACTCATTTAATGACGTGAAAACAATAGCGACGGACTTGATGTCCCGGGAAGGTGGCTTGCTGTCTTCAGGATTCTACGAGCTGACCAATTGACGAGTATAGAAATAGAGCAGACAGACACAGCCTCGGGAAGGGGTAACGGAGTCATTGAATGCACAGGGTGCCCAGCGCACTCTCACACTACCACGTATGAGGAGACAGTGCAATGGAACATGCAGCCACCCCATCGGAACTCGGATAGACGCATGCGGCTCACCTCTGGAGAACAATAACAGTTACGAGATTGACAGATATGGTGCGTGGATTCCAGCATCGTTGGCTGACGTATGTCGCACAGCCCGGATGCCAGATGTTGGAATGCGCGGTGTTTTGCTATCACCGTTAGTTTGATGAAGCGGGAACCGGAGAGATGGGCAGCGCGAGGGGATCAAAGCTGCGAACAAGGCTCGAGAACTCGATCCTTGGAACGCTCATGCGATGTCGAGCTTGTACGACAGAGCAAGGAAGATGTGACCACTCGGCGTCTGCGCTTGACAATCAGAAGCATTTCCCTCGGAGCCGACCAAGACGTACCAGTCGCACTAGCACGAATACTGCAACCCAATCATCCGTTGTTCGTGGTATTCCGAGACAATGTGTGAGACAAATTGAGATCTGACCGTTGTCAGGTCAAGCGAGCTATCTCCGGGGTTCCAGCATGATGGAACAATAGCAGTTGGAAACGACTTTGTTTCCGATCTTTTGAGGTACGATCTTGTCTTTACGAGTCTTGTCAGTACGAGCGCAGTATGTCTTGGCTGGTCAATCACCGCGAGTTGGTTGTACGATTGATCCAAATCAACTGATGGAAAGGTACGAACATTCTGTCGGGCGCGCGATAATTGGGGGGTGCACCGACCGGCATCGCGCTACAGGTCACAAACAAATAGGGAGCGTGCATAATAGGGTGTCCAAGGGTGCGGGTCATCCTGTGCGGTGAACCAAACCTAAGATGTGGGTTGCACGCTGAGTGTGTAATAATGACATGGTCGCGATCGCGCTGATTGCGCGCGGGAACGAGGCGTGGTTTGGATGTCGATACACAGGAGAGCACACGGCATGGAGGCTATCGGATAAGAGTCATATGAACGACAAGCGAGAGCTGTCGAATACGAGTTGTCGTAGATGCAGCGAGAAGCGGGGTGCTCGGAATGCATGGTCTCCGTCGAATTCGGAAAACCTATACCGAACGATGTAGGCCTAATAGAAAACTCCTTTAAGGTTCTGCAGTGATGCCGGAAGTGCAAAATAATAAGCCTATGCGAAGAATATGCTACGTGGATCGACTCGTCAGGAATTCTCCACTCACCGTAGTTCTGCTCCGTCGACACCATCTAACAGCACTTTCCGGCAGCCAGGTATACTGGCGACCTTCTCTTTCTAGTCTCGCTTCGCGCCGACGTCACTTTGTCTGGCCTCGCTGGATTTCATCGGCAGTGAGGCACACTTACGCGCTTCATTCGTGTCCGCCGCAAAGCCAAGATCAGAATGGACGCATAGGACACAGATGTTGTGCAACAACTGACTTGTTCAATCTGTGTGGATGTATACTTTTATGTAACCACATGTTGTTGGCGGAATGGCCGAGCGGTCTAAGGCGCTAGAATCAGGTTTCAACTAATCTAGTCCGAAAGGGCGTGGGTTCAAATCCCACTTCCGTCATTGCTTTTGCTGTATTGTTTTAATAACTTGTTATTTTCAATTCATTGCACACCGGGGGCATGAGCCGATGGTTCTGCCGGGAACATTTTGGACACATCATGATAACAGTCACAGTGTAACTCTAATGCTACTGATGTAAACATCACGGAATGATTTGAATTATTTCGAGTGAGCTCATTGTGGAATAATAGTGATATTATTCAGAAAGACACCAGGATGAGACAACAATTTTGCTCTGGCCAGCATTCATATAATATATTGATATCATTTTAAACGAATCTTAAGGAGACATTACAAATGTGACCAACGTGATGTTATGATGAGTACCAGAATGCTTTTCATCACGTGCCAGCTAGAATCATCTTAAACACATCAGAGGTGTCCTAATATGGTTAGCACATTACTATATATAGTAATATGAAGATCATTGATCTTGCTATGAATTTGCGTGCGAAGAATACGAGATTGTGGTGTGGCAGATGGTGATGGTGAACCAACTTCTAATATAACATCATGCAGCTCAGAGAGCTCATTGAGTAACTCCTCCAGCAGCATGATTATGAAGGGAGTAGAACGCAGTCAATATGCGATGCGGGCCTGACCATATGCGACGCGGTCACGTGCATATGTAGGCCATGGTCGCGTGGGCTGTGGTCGCTTGCGTGGGTCTGACTTTGCGTTCTGCTTTTTCACTTGAAAGCTAACTCCACTTGATATGTCATCTATAACTGGCAATCCTCTCACATTCCTGCCTCGTGGTCGTGATGGTGGTAGCACTATAATGTCTGCCAATTCTGTTCAAAATCCAGGTAGTACTGACACGACACAAGTGGCACCAGTGAGTATATGCTATTCATGTGTTATTTAAAATGCTAAAGATACATCGGTATTATATAGTTGAATGCAGCTGCAGCAGAGATAGTATCAGGAAAGAAGAGAAAGGTGTCTGGAAAGGGGGTAGAGGGCAATGCAGTACGTGATCGAGCATTGATCATAACTGCGCATATATAGTGACCTTGCTCAACTTACATAGCCCAAGAGATCAAAGGTATGAGCAAGCGGATGTGAAGCATGCAATGATGCTAATGACCATTGATAGGTTGCAGATAATAAGAATGAAGATGAGGTAATGCTCGTGACTGCTGACGCTAGTATCACTTCATCACTGATGGCTATAGAGTAACAAGGAAGACAGTGAGGACCAAGACAAAGGCAAGGGCAAAACACGACAAACCTATACCTGCAGGACGCGACAAAAGACTGGAAATTCTGACAATGTTGAGCCAGTAGCGAGTAGTGCTGCTGACATAGCAATACAAAAGCGCAAAAATGCTGCGGTAGGTGCTATGATTATATGCAAGGCATTGCAAATACTAATATGTAAGTTTGGGGCATAGAACGTGATCGCACTGGAAGAACTGCGCTTGAAAAAAGAGCGCAACCTGTACGACACTCAAATGGCTAGTTTGAAGCATGCAGAAGATCAGGAACGACTCGCTCACAGTCGCTATCTGAGCATTGCCAAGGTTGCAGTTCTGGAGCAGCAAGCTGAACATCTTCATCTACAGAATGTGCGACTGGTGGCCGAGATGAAGGCTGCAGGTCAATTGCCGCAAAACTTTCAGCCTCTAGCAGTGCGATACGTCAGCAATGAACTGATGCAGATTCCTCCAGTCGTGCTGCCCAAGCTAGACTATGACTTTCAATTGATCAACATGGCATCCACCAGCACAGGCCTACCTACTTTGAACTCTGTTTCTCTACCGACTCAGCTTACGGGTACCCGAGCGACTGGAATGACTGGCTATTTGATGGCGGATGATGGACAGCTCACTCTAGGAGAAATCCCTGGCGTATCCTCACACAGCAGTGGCAATATGTTTGCTGGTGATGACTATGGGGCAATGGCCAAACAATATGCGCAGACTCCGATGATGATCCTTCCCCAGTACGATCAGTGGCCTGCATTCGACACTACATCCTTGATGACATCTGGCACCAACAATACTGCTGCAGAGACTGGAGGCCTGCCCAGTGCATAGAAATATGTCTAGACATTTCTAAAGCACGTACTTGACTCTCTTTCATTGCTGCTTGTCGTTCTAGACAGTACTTGACTCTCTCTCTGTCGTCTTAACTTCATGTGGCTGTTTTCACTATCTATATTCTTGTTACTCAACTTCATGTGGCTGTTTTCACTATATTCTTGTTACTCAAAAGATACGACTATCAGAGAGACATGTTCCGCATGGCCTGTACTTTTTTTTACTTATACTTTATTGCAGAATGGAAGAGCAAGGAGTTGATGGAGTTTAATGCTGGCAGTCGTGATGCATATGAGACGCCCATTTTTGACACGCAAGCAAGAAGCAATTGTAGGGTGATATCGGTGATCGCTAAATGTGTAGAAATATATGACACTCTTTCTTTGAGTATATATGAATGAAAAGAAATCTGTTTCTTTGAGAGACAAGATGAGCTGGTGGAGGAGAATAAAGGTAATGCCAGACATGCAGTCACAGTATTGTGACACATGTGACACATGTGACCAGGGCATCTGAGGCGCGCAAGCAAGTAGCAATTGTAGGGTGGGACTGGCTATTGCTAAATGCTTGAAAATATAACAACTCCTTCTCTGAACATATATGAATGAAGAGAAATCTGTTTCGACGAGAGAAGATGGATTGATGATGTGAAAAGTTAATGCTAATCAAGCAGTGCCGTTTGGTTATGCACGTGACCCAGGATCGGCATCACACCAGATTTGATCAAATGGCTTCAATATAATACAATTGCTACATTGCAAGTTTGACCCGGGAATGGAATGGCGAAACCTCATATCAACTCGTCGACTACATTGTCCTCGCCGGCGCCGTCTTCCTGGCTATCAGCTAACATGTCCTCGCCGTCTTCCTCGCTACCAGCTAACATGTCCTCGCCGTCTTCCTCGCTACCAGCTAACATGTCCTCGCCGTCTTCCTCGCTACCAGCTAACATGTCCTCGCCGTCTTCCTCGCTACCAGCTAACATGTCCTCGCCGTCTTCCTCGCTACCAGCTAACATGTCCTCGCCGTCTTCCTCGCTACCAGCTAACATGTCCTCGCCGTCTTCCTCGCTACCAGCTAACATGTCCTCGCCATCTTCCTCGCTACCAGCTAACATGTCCTTGCTGTCGCCGTCTTCCTCCTCGCTACCAGCTAGTATATCCTCACTGTCATCCTTGCTGCCCTCGCTGTCATTCTCACTGCCCTCGCTGCCCTCGCTGTCGTCCTCGCTGCTACTACCCTCACTGCTGTCATCGCTAGACTGGCCATCTGCAGCACTTTCAGGGAGTGGTGGATTCTTGTTGCTGATGTGAACAATGGTGCAGACCTCTAGAATGCACCTTATGCACTCCTATGCATCATCCTCACCAGAGTAGACAAAGCATCCAGCAGACAGTTTGGCTACTGCACCACGATCGCCAGAGGTTATGAGGGTGAAAGGTAGAATGTCGGAATGGTTATGGTAGCGGTGGAGAAGAGCGCGAGCAAGTGTTTCTGCAGAGTATGCGGCATCTGACAAGATAAGGGTAGAAAGGCGAGGGAATGCTCCATCAGCAAGTAGATCAAACCAGTCACCAAGCTGTGCACAGCAGCCAAGGTCGAGGTGTTCTATGGCAGTGTACTCGTGGTGAAGAATCCATAAAAGAGAAGTGTTGCCAGCCAACTTGACAGAGAGATTGCGAAAGGAGAGCTTGCAGAGACGGTATGGAAGAATGTGAGACAGTATGGCATGAATGACATGTCGTTCGTGCATCTGAGATAGTATGCCAGTGTTGGATTGAGACCAGGGCAGATAGCCTGAAGCCGAGCCGGTAGCGGTAAAGACTGGTGAACCCCAAAATGGAGCGACAATAGAGAGGGTATCAAATGCATAGTCAAGACCTTCATCAGCATGCTCAATGACGTCGACGTCGACAGCCTCTGGTCTAAATGGATTGGCACACAAAAGGGCAGGCATAATGGATGAGGGGAGGGAGAGAGCAATCATAGAAGGTGCAGATACTTATGTTGTCTGGCGTTCGAAGTGGCATTGAATGGAATAGAGCACCTCCTGGCTTTCGAAGCCAGGATTGAGCATAGCTGTGATATATTTCGATCACTGGAATTCGCAGTTGCGTTGATTGTACCGAGAAAGAGACCACCAATGACAATTTTGAACTGAGGTGAATCGTCTGACACCTCAGGGCGTGGGTTCGAATCCCACTTCTGTCATTGCTTTTCTTGTTTTTTTTTAATAACCTGTTATTTTCAATTCATTGCACACCAGGGGCATGAGCCCATGATTCTGCCGGGAACATTTTGGACACATCACGATAACAGTCACAGTGTAACTCTAATGTTACTGATGTAAACATCATGGAATGATTTGAATTATTTCGAGTGAGCTCATTGTGGAATAATAGTGATATTATTCAGAAAGACACCAGGATGAGACAACAATTTCACTCTGGCCAGCATTCATATAATATATTGGTATCATTTTAAATGAACCTTAAGGGGACATTACAAATGTGACCAACATAATGTTACGATGAATACCAGAATGCTTTCCATCACGTGCCAGCTGGAATCATCTTAAACACATCAGAGGTGTCCTAATATGGTTAGCACATTACTATATATAGTAATAACAATTTGCAATCACGATAAATCCATTGGGAACATCTTAAAAACATCATGGTCACTCACAGGGATCATTTGAGATTTTCTCCCAAGAAACATTTAGGATGCTATCATAATAATGCTTAAACACTGTCATCTGCAGCATTGGGGTCTCATTCTTGCATCTTTATGAATGCTATCAAAATTGTGCCTCAATGTTGATGCTTAAAACATTTTAAAACATTCAAAATGATTTCAAAATGTATGTGCTAAAAACATTGCATAATTATTTGGACTGTTATTACAATGTGTCCAAAATGTTTTGCGCAGATTCATGGGTCCATGCCCCCAGTGTGCATATCCTTTACTCATGTGGGCCTGAAAGCAGAGCATTTGACTTATGGGGTAAAACATTGTATTGTAAGAGGGAGTGAGGTATCAAGTAACAGTGAATATTTGAAGCTACTTACATATGTATGAAATTTTTTGAGCAGATACAGATTGTCACATTCTGCTTTCACAACTGTCACAGCACTAGCCAATAACACTAAAAGACAATCAAAAGAGGTGTCACATGCTATAATTAGTCACCTGGACCTGATGCTAGCATTGAAAGATAATGAACCTGTTATGAAGTGTTCTCTGTGAACCTTCACAAATCATGTGTGCTTTCTTACACATACTAGTTCACAGTGTAGTAGACAACAGACGAGGTAAACAAAGTATATCAAGTCTCCAATGATCACGTGCCACAACATGTGCACCATGGTAATGATTATAGTGTTGCCTTGACCTAGTGATGATAGTAGCAGTGAGGCTCTTCACTCTACCCTTGCTAGGTCTTTGCTGAAGCTGCCATTGCACATTCACCTGCAGATTACTAGGCTCACAGTTCTGACTCTAGTCAAGTGCACGAGCTCTGATAGGCTCTTGAGAGTGAGTGCAGATCTCTACTATATCTTGCAAGGCTATAGTAGTATCAAGATAGTTCCTTAGACTTCTTAGACCTGCAATGATCAAAGAGAAGCAGGTTGAGGAACAGGAGAAAGAGGTTTATCTTTCATTGCCTATTCTGTCCCCTTATATAGACAAGGACTTGTAGTTTGAGGTACTAGTATATAGGGTCCTGGCTACCTAAAGACAGGAGGCTGTGTATGGTGAGAGAACTCGAACCTGAAACACAATCATTTATTCTAAAAAAGAAACAGAGACGAGAAAAAAAACTATATTTGTACACTAAGATCTCGATTGCTGTAGTTCTAGAATGAGTATGCTAAAAAGCAAAAACTCTAACTCTAGATAATAGTTCTTGAGACCTACACACCATAAATAGGAGATATGCATGCATGTGACAAAGTGCTGTCACATGTCTAGATATCGATATGAGAAATCGTAACAGAACCTGAAAGACATAAAAGATGGTGATCCCTAAAGGACTTACTGGCAGCAAAGATTGGCTATGAAAGATGATAGTATTGCTTGAGGCTTATTAGATCAGTAGTAGGGAAGGCACTGGGTGCTACACAAGATAAATGGATGAGGAGAAATAATCTGAGGTCTCTCACTTTTCAGGCTGACCTGATATACATACATATATGGATGCCTTATCTAATTATATTATACTACTACTCTAAATTCTATGATTGGCTGGCTCTAGAGATAAAAGGAATATTATACTGTACATGAACTAGTACGAAAGCCCATGTGAACCAGGGTGGTTCAAATATGACCTGATCATCATAATACTGGGCTAGACTTTTATAAGTTGTTTTCTTGTTCTCTTTCAGGTGCCTCACTTGTTTTTCTAAGATAGATTAGTTTGATCTTGTAATCCATAGGTCTGAACCATTGATAAGATAATTTGGCATCATGTGATGAGAATAATCATGTGATATGAAATTGCACATAATGCAAAAGTCACGTGAGAGCTTATGATGCCAAAAACTGTGACAACAACATCAGCTGCATGTTGCAGGATCAGGACAGCTCCACTGTCAAAAAAAAGGTTCAGATAAAAAAAGAAAGCATTATATCAAATCTGACAAACTATGTATCCCAATGTCAGAGATTCATCTGCTATGGAAGCATGCACATGCCATCATCCTTGTGTGAGTATGAGCCTGAAAAGCAGAAAGAACATCACACTGTCAGATCCTTATTGATCTTGACTGATCATTCTTGATAGAAGGTTCCTTCAAAGAGAATTAATCAACTTTATAGCCATACCTAGCCTCACTGCATTCTGCCATGGATGCTGCACTGGTTTCACCACTGCTCAGTGATGAAGGTGACATTTTTGTAAATGGTGACATTAATGTAAGCTTATGATGACCTCATGGCAAAGATTTTCACGGCGACAATAAGTTGCACCAGCTCATCCCTGCAGCTGGTGTCAGTCACCCTTTTTTGGTTGCTCCTTTGTGTATTCTGAGGTCAGCAGTTCTCTTCATGCATTAATAAGCTGGAATGATGACTTGATACTCACTGTTGAGGTCAAGGATTAATCTGGTGCTATGCACTAGTAATGATTGTAAAGCACATAGTATTGAGCTTGTTAGACTCTAGGGTTGTTAAGATGGACGAAGGAGAATAAGACTGAGGTCTCTCTCTCATTCATCCTGGTTCTTATATACATCCAATGTAGTCTACTGTATAGTACTTACTAAGCAAGTCACACACTGTCTACTGACTAGCTACATTGTCATATAACTTGTCCCTAAATGTCATGTTTGAGTGCCTAAATATAACCAGTGAAGACAGAGCTCTCTTAAAGCATGCAACATGATAACATGGTAATTGCATCATCTGCTGCTCAGGTCACTGACTATACATCTTTGCGTCAAGGTTGAGGAGACTAATAGTCACATGATTATATATGTTCAAGATCCTTAAGATCATGTGACTTATGTCAGGGAAAGCTTAGCTTGAGTTCATAGATCATATGACTGAATGATGAAAATGAATGATAAAATGCAACCTAGATACTATAAGTTTAAGACTTGTCAGATAAAACTGTGACAGATAATTGTTCAAAGTGGTGGTGATGCTGTCACAGAGATACATCAATCATCTTATTCCCATCTTGTGTGCTTATGTTAATATCTTTTCACCCTACCTTGCAGTTGTCATTAAAAGTTGATAGTGTTTGTGTTCTCACTTCATCCAATTGTTGGCTATCACACTGTCATGGATCTTAGTAATAAATGAAAAAATGATGAAACTGTATTCTGGTGAATGTACATTTAACCCGTGATAGAGGTTATAAACAAATATGGAGCATACATGAGAGTGTTTAAGTGTACAGGTCATTCTGAGCAGTAAATCAAATCTAGTATATAGGGTGCATGACTGTGTCAATGACTGTATGATCATGACTATGCTGATTGCATATGTAAATAAGGCATGGAAGAACTGGATAGCTGTCACCTTTCTGTCCTATAAATTATGCCAAATATCAAAAAATCACTCAAAAGAAAAAGCTGTGAGCCAGACAGACAATAGATTCACAAACAATGACAGATGTAAGATATGAGTCGAGAGTTCATTTCTCAGGTGACTGACTGAAAGTAGGACATCAAAGTTCTAAGTTCTCTGGGCATGTCCCATCTCTATGCTACTTGTTCCTGTGCTATTTTTTTTAATTCTCTTTGCATGACACTGTCAGCCAATGTTATGCCTTGGCTTGGCTTAAGTGACCATAAGAGATGCCTTGTTAACCATTTTATATCTGCAAGGTGTCAATACAAAATTTTAGCCACCAGGTGCACACTTCTAAGTTATTTAGCTTGCCTTGCTCACTGTCATAGTGCATTGTGGCTCATACCTGAAGAGACAAGGCCCTGGCTGCAAGGTGCTAGCCACGCTCATGACCTATGCAAAATTTAGGCACATGGTAATATGCGACCTGTAAAAGGGGGCTTGTCGCAGATTTTTGCCACAAAGTCTGCACGTAACTTTTCTCATGCCATGGATCACGTGCTTCACCAATATCTCATGCCACTCAGCCACAGACATGACACGTAGAGATTCGGTGATAGTCCACATCACATGTTATGGTCCAGACCCGCAGATGATACGGTTGGACTTGTCTATCTCAGGATACAATAAAGGCACCCATTTGGAAACAAAGAGAACAAGGACTATTGTTAGGGATTGTCTAGGCAATCAGCTCAAGGTATAGCCATTACAACAATAGGATGGATCGTCTCACCGTTGCTATGAGAGAACATCGATCTTCCCACCTATTGTTCTACTTACGGATAGATCTTTTCACTTATTGTTCCACGTATAGTTTAGTTGCCTAGATACACAAATAACCAATCATCTATTTTGTAGTAGTGGTACGATGAAGGGCATGTAATCAGGCTCCTGTACGTGTATATAAGACCAGCCATGTAGAGGACGAAACTTCAGATTGTTTCTCCTCGTCTACCACTGTAGCATCCACTGAGCCTAGCAGCTCCATCTTATATCTCTCTCACCTTTCAACTGCTTGC
The DNA here is from genome assembly GCF_001632365.1 of Laetiporus sulphureus 93-53. Classification (NCBI taxonomy): domain Eukaryota; kingdom Fungi; phylum Basidiomycota; class Agaricomycetes; order Polyporales; family Laetiporaceae; genus Laetiporus; species Laetiporus sulphureus. Next base: position 85,870 of record NW_024468541.1, read on the forward strand.
TCGACAACCAAGTAAGTCTTAGGCTCGCAAGCCACATAAGGATTCAGGAGGATTATAGGGATCAGGGGGATCAGGGCAGCACATTCCACGTGACCGTTCCTTTTTAGTCTTTTTGATCTCTTGTCCAGTGGTGCTGTGACATTAGAAACAATCTGACAATTTTCTGCACCCCTGCTTAGTGTCTAACACAAGCGACCACATATTTTCAGCGCAAGCAGTTTCAGCCATAGCGTGCAGCTTTTTTGACATACATTCTAACCTGATCTATACCTGGCATGAGCCTCAGCAAAACTCTGAGCTGCCCAAGGCATCAAAGTGCAAGGCCACCCCCAGGATCAACCTTGACCCTTACTACAAGCATTAGGAAGCCAACAAGGAGTGCGGAAGGCTCCTCACACTCATGTCACTAGGCGCATCGTCCACAGACAGGCAGCGTGCAGCAGCTAGGGTTGTCGATATCACTCACATCATCAAATGAGGCATCATTCGATACCCTTATGAGCGCACCCCACCACTCGAATGCTACAAGCCTAGAAAAGGACATCTTATTACCAATAGTCACAAACCAGCACCACCACCAGAGCTCATCACATCCAACGCAATTCCTCCTCTGTCATCGCTCCCATTCCAGTTTGGCCCCTTCCAAACTTTATAAAGACCAACACCATCGCACATCCCATTCACCCACTTTCATCTAAAGTCAGGCCAACTATACACATCGAGACGCTCACCAAGCAGGTAGACGCTACCCGCTTCAGGCTCCAGCCCATATAAGAAGCATTCACGTATCACCTCAAGGACGAGCACCAGGGACCCATCTACAGCCTCATGATAGAACTCGACAAAGTCTGCACTGACCTACACACTGGGACGTGCATCTACACATTCATCGAGAAGCAGGTCATCAACACGGTCTGCCTGGAGATAGGAAGCATTAGCTTCAAGCAGATAGGGAAGGAAGAAAGATTGCAGGAAATTGCAAAGGCTCTGGTCTTTATCGTGAAGAAGTGATACTTGAATTTCTTGTACTAGTTTACATATCTTTACGTCACAATGGAAGGAGCAGATCGAGCATACATGTCTACATTCAGACAAAGAATGGAAGACATACTCCATCTCAACATTGAAATGGCACATGATGGAAGCACTCCATGTGCCTCACAACAAAATTTACCTGAGCCTGGGCTAGGACCCCAGGACTCTGCATCCCAAGTCAGAGGACCCGCATCCCCGACACCATCACTCTTACCCGCCTATGTTCCTCTCACCTGGGAGTTTGATGGACAGCAATTTGAGCATCTAGAAGATGTCCTCAGGCAATCTGCTCTCAGAGAAGTCCTGGATCACATCCGTAAATGGGTCATAGTCACGATGAAGCTTATGGTCCACACGGAAGTCGCAAAGGTCTACAACATGCTCGATAACAAACTATACGAGCACAAAAGAGCCTTCAACGCAGTCATCCAGTTGAACTGAAGTGAGCACCGACTAAAGGAGGCAGTCCTCTAGATATAAATTGGAAAGCTCAACGACAAGATCCAAGTGCAAGACGTGCATATAACGGTTCTCAATGATGAGCTCACAGGGACACAAGGAGCCATGCCAGATATGGAAAAAGAGATGATGGAACTAGGCAGCAACAGCACCAAGTTGCGCCATGAGTTAGCTTCACTGAAAGCAAGTGGCATCACAGCGATGCAAGGTCACACATCTGGTCAAAGTAGCAAACCCTGCGTCAAAATTGCTGAACCTCCACACTACTCGGGCAAAGGAAGTTTGGAGGACTTGCTCCAACAACTCAGTATATGGATGCGGTGAAATGAGATCAACGACAACGAGCATAAAATCATCATGGCCCTGCTGCACTTGGAAGGTGGCACGTTCACCTACACGTCAGAATACACAACCAGGGCAGCAGCATGGCAATCACTCAGCATGTGGGAAGACTTCATCGACATTCTCAAAGTCAACTACAGGACACTCGACCTGGACAAGGATGCACAACAACATCTGAAGGAGATCTGCACAAAGACCTACCCTACCATGGTCTTGTTCACAGTAAAGTTCCGTCAATGGGCCACCAAAACCAACTTGGGGCACACAGCGCTCATCAGTTATATTGCTGAACACTGCGATAAGGATGTGCATCAAGCAATGGTGATACAAGACAGCCTAGAAATCGCTGATCCAACCACATGGCCAGAGTATCTCGACCTCTGTCTGCAACTCAAGTCAAAGTTCAGAGCTGACAAGGCAGGACAGCGCAGAACAACGTCAACATCACAAATGCCACGAGCCCTGAAAGATCCTAACGCAATGGTTGTGGATCTAGTATCCACACTTACTAAGGAGCAGGAAGGATGGCTGGAGAAGAAGCTGTGCGTATGATGCAGGAAACACCCCTTCATATTTAAACAGCACTGCCCAGACCCCAAGTATAAAGGCAAATTCGAAATGCCAAAGCGAGGACAGGCAACAAGGGCAATAACCACACCAGCGACATCAAGCAGCTCCGATGACAGCAAGGCAAGGGAGGAAGCAGTCCGTGCATTTCTCGCCAGCTACGACATGAAGGATAAAGAGGCAGAACCGAAACCAGCTGTTGAAGCAGCAAGGATCACGGAAGTGGAAAGTGATGAGGATTTTCTTTGGCAGGTTCTCTGAGGTCTGGCCAGAGTTCCCATAGACATTGTAACAGTACCTACTTGATCTCGCATGTACCAATATCAGATTTTTTATACATTGCATCAACTGGTTCGTCAAAACATGCGATCAATTTACCTGTTCACCTCAAACAGGGAGTAAGGGAAGTCCAGACTGAGGCACTCCTTGATTCAGGAGCATATTCTTGCTACATTAACCCACAGCTGGTTGATCAGTTGAATCTCGCTATGATCTCACTTGAGAAGGAGATCTGGATTTATAATGCAGATGCATCTCACAACAAGGGTGGAACCATTAAGAAAAGGGTTCTTCTAAGTATAACTATCAGAAACCACACAAGCAGACAAAGTCTGCTGGTTACCGACATAGGCCATAAGGACGTTATACTAGGCATAAGTTTCCTCAAGGAGCACAACCCAGAGGTAGATTGGGAAAAACTCACAGTCAATTTCACCTAATGCCCACAGAGATGCACGGCCTCACAGGTAGCAGTCCAGGAGAAGGACCTGGAAGACACAAACATCCCCCACATCGAAGACCTGATGGAGTTTGTCAGTTCCCAGGAGTTAAATGACAACTGGAATGACATGGACAGCTTCATTAGATGGGTGTCATTATCAGAAGACCCTGATGCACAAGCCGTAGCATCACTCATTATGGGTCTTGACACCAAGAGGAATCAGGATAGAGCACCACAAAATGGAGAACAGGACAAAGACTACTGGTCAGCCTATGTCCCCAAACACTTCCACGAGTATGGCGATGTGTTCTCCAAGAAGCAGTTAGAACGAATGCCCACAAGAAAGCTCTACGATCATCCAATCGAACTTGTTCCAGAGACATCATTACCATGCTCGGCAAAGTTATATCCTATGAACCTACAGGAAAGAAATTCACTCGACACGTGGATAGACCAAGAGTTGACCAAAGGATATATTAAAAGATCAAGGAGTCCAACAGCAGCACCTGTCTTTTTCATCAAAAAGAAGGACGGATCACTGAGGCTAGTACAAGACTATAGGAACCTCAACGCAGTAACAAAGAAGAACAAGTTCTCAATCCCACATATTTCGGACCTCATCGACAGACTCTCACATGCTAGCATATTTATGAAGCTTGATCTGAGATGGGGGTTCAACAACATAAGGATTAGGGAGGGAGATGAAGAAAAAGCTGCCTTCATCACACATCGTGGCCTCTTCGAACCCACCGTAATGTACTTCAGTTTCTGCAACGCTCCCAGCACCTTTCAAACAATGATGAATACAGTCCTTGAAGACTTAATTCGTACTGGAAAGGTGGTGGTCTACTTAGATGACATCTTCATTTTTACCGACAATCTCGAAGAACACTGACGACTAGTGAAAGCAGTTCTACAGTGCCTCCGGGACAATGACTTATATGCCAAACCGGAGAAATGCTTCTTTGAACAGTCCTCAATCGAGTATCTTGGCATGATCATCAGCAAGAACTCAGTACAAATGGACCCTGCTAAAGTTGAAGGTGTACTTGGCTGGCCCGCACCGACAAAGGTCAAACAAGTACAGGCCTTTTTAGGATTTGCGAATTTCTACAGGCGATTTATAAAGGACTTTGCAAAACTCGCACGATCTTTAACACTTCTCACCTGTAAGGACGTGCCCTGGCAATGGAAGGAAGAGCAAGACCAAGCCTTCAGTGCACTCAAAACGGCATTCACCTCAGCCCCAATTCTACAACTCCCCAACAACACTGCACCATATTGTCTGGAGACCAATTCTCCAGACTATGCAACTGGCGCAGTACTCGAACAATTAGGAGAAGACAAGCTATGGCATCCAGTCACATACTACTCAAAGTCACTCAACGAACACGAGAGAAACTACAAGATTTACGACAAGAAAATGCTTGCAATTATTGGGGCACTAGAAGAATACCGGCACTACTTAGAAGGACACCCAGAACCCATTGAGATTTGGTCCGACCATCTCAACCTTACATACTTCTGTCAGGCACAGAAATTATCCTGGCGCCAAGCGTGCTGGTCATTATTCCTCACACGCTTTAATTTTGTACTCAGTCACTGACCTGGAAAGACAATGCTACATGCCGATCCTCTGTCCAGGAGGCCAGACCATGAGAGGGGGGTAGACAGCGACAATTCGAACCAAATGCTGTTAAAACCTGAATTTTTTGCTATCAATGCGATTCGACCCACTCATGCATCTGAAGTTGATGATGCTCAACCACTGGAAAGGATCAAGAAGGCACTCACAGACGACATGATGACCAAAGATTATCGTGCGCTTTTGACTACAGGACAGCACGAATTTGGGAAAAACCTCACAGAATGGAACTTTGAGCACGGACTGCTGCTCCATCGTGGAAAGGTTTATGTCCCCAAAGATCAACAGCTACGCCTCGACCTAATAAAGCTACACCATGACACTTTACCAGCTGGGTACCCAGGCAGGTTCAAAACATTGGAGCTTATTACTCAGAATTATTGGTGGCCAGGAATGTCTGTAATGGTTAAGCAATACGTCCAAGGTTGCGACAGTTGTCAACGCAACAAGTACTCAAGGGAAAAACCATACAGACTACTACAACCAAATGAGGTACCAGGAGGACCATGAGAGATCATCACAGTGGATCTCATCACACAACTTCCTCCAGCCATGGACTTTAGGGGAGAAAAGAAGATGGCAATACTTGTTGTCGTAGACAGACTCACAAAGCGAGTGCACTTTTATGCAATGGACGACACAGTCACATCGTCGCAAGTCACTAACATATTCTATAACAAAGTCTTCAAACTCCACGGATTGCCGTGCCAGATTATCTCAGACAGAGGTACTCGGTTTGCGAGCAAACTATTCCAGGAGTTTTGCCAGAAGCTCAGTATAAAGTCAACAATGTCTACAGCATACCATCCCCAAACAGACGGTCAGATGGAAAGGGTTAACCAGATGTTGAAACAGTACCTCCACATGTACTGCAACCACAGACAAAATGATTGGGTCTACTATCTGCCAACGGCAGAATTCTCATACAACAACCAGACCCATGAGTCCACCGCACTTTCCCCATTCTTCGTCGAATATGGCCGACACCCAAAAATGGCACCAGATGTACACGAATCAATATGTCACCCCTCATTGAAACATCTATTCGCCCACCAATCTGAGGCACAAGAACAGGCAAAGGCAGCATTGGAAGTTTCAGCTTCACGGATGAAATGGTACTTTGATGAGAAAAAGGGAGAAGTCCCATTCAAAGTCGGAGACCTAGTACTACTCAAGGGAAAAGATCTCAGAGTAAAAGTCAAATCCGTGAAGCTAGGCACACAAAACTTCGGACCTTACAAAGTACTTCAGAAGCTAGATCCAGTCATGTTCAAACTGGAACTGCCCAAGCAAATGAAGGTCCACCCGATCTTCCATGCTAGCAAGTTGATCATGTACCATCAAGACACGGTCACACACCGTGAACTTCCAAAGCCCCCAGCTATAGAAATCGAAGGAGAAAGAATTCGAAGTTGAAGAAATACTAGACTCGAAGGTCGTGAGGGGAAGGGTCCAATACCTCGTCAAATGAAAAGGCTATGACCATTCCGACGATACATGAGAACCCTGAACAAATCTCATACATGTCGACGAGCTTCTTCAAGAATTCCATCAACAACACCCCGATGCAGCCAAAGCACCAATCAGGGTTGTCACTTTTGGTGGAAAACAATTCGAGTTATCCTCATACGAAGTTGCACCGATATCCACACACAGAATCAACATGTCTGACCACCCGGACGAGTTCTTCCTATATCATAAAATGATGGATCTCCCCAAATCACTGGAAAAATCCCCAAATGAAGCAGCAGGATGGGATATTTATGCGGCAGAAACGTACAAAATCCCTCCGCATTCACGAGCTGTGGTAGGAACAGAAGTTGCAATCGACCCTCCCAAACACACCTACACATGAATAGCTCCACGCAGCAGTCTGGCTGCATGAGGAATTGATGTGGGCGCAGGAGTCATTGACCCTGGTTACACCGGAGAACTTAAGGTCGTACTGATCAACACAATGAATTTTGTATTTTCAGTTAAGCCAGGAGACAGGGTAGCCCAAATAATCTTTGAATATTATGCAGAAGGGCTTCCCTCCAGGAGCTACCAACTGTTGCATGCAACAAGAAGGGGAAACAAAGGTTTTGGCTCCTCGGGACAATGAGCCTTGAGAGGGGGGGTAGTGTCACAGATTTTTGCCACAATGTCTGCACGTGACTTTTCTCATGCCACAGATCATGTGTTTCACAAAAATCTCATGCCACTCAGCCACAGACACGACGTGTAAAGATCAGGTGATAGTCCACATCACATGTTATGGTCCAGACCCGTGGATGGTACGGTCGGACCTGTCTATTCCAGGATACAATAGAGGCACCCATCTGGGAACAAAGGGAACAAGGACTATTGTTATGCATCAGCCTTCCACTTCCTATTAGTTTAGGCAGAAGCCCAGATAGGCATGATGTTCACACCGAAGAACAAAAGAGAAACCAAGATAGGCACGATGTTCACACACGTTGCTGCGGCAGCCATCAATCTTCCCACTTATTGTTCTACTTCCGGACATCCCATTGTTTCATGTACAGCCATTTGCTTATACCCGTAGATAGGTAGCTTAGATAAGATAGCCTGCTGTACGTGTATATAAGACCAGCCTGTAGAGGACAAAACTTCAGATTGTTTGTCCTTGTCTACTACCGTAGCATCCACTGAGCCTAGCAGCTCCCACATATATCTCTCTCACCCATCTAACTGCTTGCTTCACCAAGTAAGTTATAGGCTCACCAGCCACTTCAGGGGTCAGGGAGATTACAGGGAGCAGGAGGATCAGGGCGGCACGTTCTACGTGACTGTTCCTTTTTAGTCTCTTTGTTTTCTCATCCAGCGGTGCTGTGACAGATCCTGACCAACATGTATATATATGATCTACGTGAGTCTGAGTATCCCCAGATTCATTATACTATTGTATGCAGCCAGCAGGTCAGCTCTCCCCCTTCCACCATTTGTGCAAGGCCATGCATGGGCTTTGTCCTTTATACTGATTGTATGCTGCTGCACGCCATCCTCAACCTAGCCCTTGTGGCAGGCTTTTATATTATGGATTTTATTGTGCAGATCACAAGTGCAGCCTAGCTTTATTGCAGGTACCACCTTCCCTTGTTGGGTTGGTGTGTATATGCACTGTGACAGAGACCAACAAAGTGATCCTGCTTTTAAGGTATGCCACCCTTGCACTAGCTGAATTTAACCTGATTTTACTTCAGAACATTTTGCTCAACCTCAAGACCCACTTGCTTATGCAGCTTAGAATAATGGTGTATGATGGTGATGAGACCGAGTTCACCCCAGATGACCTTGACATGATGCGCATTGTCAAAAATCAGATTTATTTTCCCAAAGTTGTATGCATCAACTATATGACCTATGACATGCGACGAGCTCAAGAATCAATCAATCCATGCTCTCATGCTGACATCATGTTGCTTTCTCATGAAAATGATGTTGATGCTGAGTTGCATCTGTACTGATATGGTCGAGTGGTCGAGATGTTCCATGTGATGGTAAAGCATTCTGGCATCTGGTCAAAGTCATCTGCACCTCAGTGCATCAATGTCTTGTGGATTCACTGGTTTGGATGAGAAGAAGGCATGTCAATGGTGAGTTTAAATACACTATGGCAACCCTGCGTTGGATTTGTTCCTGATGAAGATTCACATGCCTTTGCATTTGTGAACCCAGATGAGGTGTTGCACACTGCACATCTAATCCCTGCATTCATTCATGGCTATATCATGGACCTCCTGCCATGTTCAGCCATGTGACAGCCTAAGAAACAGGACACTGACTATGTTTATTACTATGTGAATATGTAAGTATTTAGTGATATTGTTATCTGATAAACTGATTTAGCCATGGTGCAGTTTCGTTAATCGAAACATGTTCATATGCTACTTTAGTGGTGGCATCAGACACCATGGTGCTGACACAGGTATTCACAGGGGAGATGCTGCTGACCTGTTTGAACACCTCATGTAAGATGGTTGATGACCCTCCACAGGAGCCAACAGTGGAGGACCATGAAAACAAGCCAGGAAGCGATGGCAGAGATGAAGAGAAAAGTGCAGCTGACACTGAAGAAAAAGAAAATGTGGCATATGAAGAGCAAGATGTCACTTATGCCTCAGATGGCACATTAAAGAATGACGATGGTGAAGAGCAGTGTGAGCCAAATGTGGGCGACAATATTTGTGCTAGTGAGAAGGGGCACTTGGGTCCTGAAGATGGAGAAGTTGTCGACAATGAGTCAGTTTATGGGGCTATGCTGCACTCTAATGTGTTGAGGTATATATATTCATCTTGGTCTCCATTTTGCAGACCTGATCTCGAGCCATTTTTTCACAGCCTGCTTGAATTGGGTGTCTATGGTGCAGTAATACTCAATGTATTCATCTCGTGCAGTGTAGAAAAAATATGTTGTTCCCCTTGCAAGCTATAAGCAGTTGTGAATGACTTTCCAGACTGAAACAGATTTATCTATGAATATATATATATTTAATTGCTTACAGGAGCTTCAGAAGAGCACACAAGACTGCCAGTCATTTGAAATCTCTCATAGGACCTATGGGAGTATAAAAGCACATATATGCATATTTCTATATTTATTTACAATCTCAACTCCTGTGTGGTATATAAAGTCTCACTGCCATTTATATACTAATGCACCTTTTGCTGATGTTGATCCATTTATCTCTCATCCACCCTCCTCTCACTCTTTCCTCATCTGTTTTCTTTTTCTGGCTTTTTTTCTCTACTGCCTTTGTTCTCACTTCTTTTGGCTAGGACCTTGTCTACTCGAGTACTTTGTATTCATCTAGCTGATGTACTCGAAACCTCAGACAAATGATATGTGAGGGCCCCCGGTGAATGCCAGAGGCTCATGAACCCACTATTTTCCCTCCTCCAGCCTGATAGAGATGAGTACGGCAGCAGAGGTCATACCAGGACCATTTTGTGCCATCTGTCCGAAGAGATCTGTGACATTAGAAGTGCCACAAACTAAGGTTCAGGAAAGGTGAAAATGGGCCTTTTCTGATTTTGTTATTTCAAAATTATTCACTTAATGAGAAAAGCCTACATTATTTGGTTCAATTATAACACTTTTCCTGCAAAACTAATTGATATTTTCTTTGCTGTTGGCAAGTGCACGCAGGAAGCATCAACGCTTCACGCAAAGCTACCCATGAACCCTATGCACGTCACGAATACAAGCATCTACATACACATTACTACTACGCTACGCCACGTCACTGAAAATAAATTAACCCGTCGGGCGGGCCAGTACAGTCGCATGATGAGTTACAACATTACACAAGCTAGGTATCCTACAAGTTCCTTGCACCTTAGCGTCAGTCCGGGTCCGTTGTCCATGTACAACCAACTACACTGTCCCTGGTGAAGGCGAGAGAGTCAAACGAGCGTGTCTGCGTGTCTGCTGGTCAGCGGTGTCAGCCGCAGAGAAGGAGCGTCGAACGCGTGCGCGTGAGGAGCCGGCTTTGTGCGAGGCAGGTTTTGGACAGCGACGAGCAGGGTGGCCCGCACAGGAGGCTACAGGGCGCACGAGTAGAATACACGTGCACGCCGAGTACAGCAGGTCCTGTGCACGTCGCGAATGCGTCGCGAGTGTCGCTCAGAAACACTCCTCGCGGTCGAGGATGGTCATGAGCCCGGGGATGCCCTTCGCGTGCTCGATCGCGACGGGCGACTGTGGGTCGGGGCGTGCAGAGCGGGCGGCGGAGGCGGCGTAGCGGATCTACGGACCGAGTCAGGCTATGAGGAAGAAGAGGGGAGAGATAGGGGGGAAGAGAGTACATACGTGCACTTTGAACGTCCGTCCGTCGTCTCGGGGACCGCAGATCGTGCAAGACCATCTGAGCGGGACTCGAGGTCAGTACTTGTTTAGCTGATGAGAGATAGAGGCACGCACTGCTCGTCGACAAGGACACTCCCACCCAGCGTTTTCGCTTGCTCCAGCAACTCCGCCCTCACGAGCCTAAGCAGCCGTGCCGTGTCGACGCCGTCACGGCACACGAACGTGTATTCCTTAATGAGCGGTATGCACCGCCTGCTCACCGCTGCCTTACCCATTCCATGCCCTCCTTCGCTCACGCTCCCATCGTTCGGCTCGTCGGCCAGCTCGTCCGCGAGGCTCCAGTCCGTTTGTGGGCCAGGGCCCGAGGAGCTCTGGAGGTGGATGCACGGGCGGGGGTGTCGTAGGCGGCGGAGCTTGACGAGGAGGCGGGCGGCGCCGGGGAAGGAGAGGTGCATGCCCGGGAGAGGGCTCTGCAAGCGCGAGCGCGGGGAGGACGGCGTCGAGGGCAATGAGGAAGAGTGGAGGCACGGGGAGACGGGGCACAGCGGGGAGGCCGGGGGCGTGCAGAATGTCGTTGGGGAGGGCATCGGAGGCTGGTGTGGTTTGCGCTCGTCGATGGTGGTGGAAGGAGAGACGTTGCCGAGGGAGAAGGAAGGGCGGGGGGTTAATATTGTGGGAGGGGAACTATAATTGTCGCATCGGGAAGACGTGAGAGATGGAGATGGATCGTCCGCCCCGCTATTTTTGGACCGGTCGTGATTGCGCCAACGTGGCCCTCTCACGCCAGCCCTCGGGCTTTGACCCGTTGTAGACTTGGTCTGCTGGTGCTCTTGTTCTGCGCTGGTGGCGACGAGACCGAGGAGTCCTTTGCTGCATTGATGGGCATCAGTGTTTCGGTCCACCCGCGAGGCAGCGAACCTGAATGATGCGTTGATGACTCGGCCTGCGCTGTGATTCTTCACAGAACGCCGGAGCCGCCTCCCACCGGACCTTCTCTTCCCAGCGCGGGTCTCCACATCAGTTGCAGCCCGGTCGCACCAGTTCTTGAGCAATCCGAACCCACGATCCGAAAACGTTGCCTGCGATCAATCGTCGCGCTCTCCTTGCCAGCCCGTGGGTTTTCCCGTATCTTGGTTGCGACAAGGCTGGCTCCGCATACGCTTTGCTCACCGTCTGTTGAGCTGCAGTAAAGTTGGGCGTAGACTCGAGCGCTCGCACGTCGTGCCACGTTGACTGCTGGCTTGGCCAAGACTGTTCCGGTGCTCCACCTGGCGATAAATCGTCCGTTATAGATGTTGGAAGTCATACAGACTTTATGTCCAGTGGGACACGGACTTAGACGTTCCGCGCGCATTCGCTTCATGGATCTTGAACCGCAACCACCACCTCCTTCCGCTAGCGCCGAGGACTCGTCCTCCTCATCAACGGAACTCGTGCACACAGACTACACCCCCAAACTTACATTAGCTGTCCGACAGGCCTTACGGCAATGGCAGGCTCAGGGACCCTCTGAGCTGCTCACTGACATCGACTCTATGGTCGATGCTGCCTTTGCGATTCATCAGGCAGTGTTTCGAGTCGTCGGCCATGCCGAGCTATTGAACCGAAACAACACTGACCTGGACGATCTCCATAAACAGCGTCTTAGGGCTGTCTCGGACAAGTACGAACCCCGCCCCTCCCTCTCAACCCCTCGACCAGAACCCACCCCTGTCCGATCCCCCCCTCCGACCACTGGACCCGACCTCACAGTGGCCCTCCAGGACCTTCGCTCCGCCCTCGATGCCAGGCTCGATGCCTTGGAGACTCGAATGGTGACTGTGACCCCCTCATCACAGGCGAAGGCTCCCCCTCCTCCCAAACCTCAGGTACGTGGCACTCCCAAGAAGCGCTCGTACGCGGCGGCAGCTGCCCCTTCTCGTCCGGCTCCTCCTGTGACGACTCCGAACCCACCTGCTCCCCCGAAAGCTCATGGGCCCAAGTGCGCTCCGGAGCCCTTGAGGTATGTGGTTCACTTTGCTGGCTCCGCGCTGGCACACCTGCTTCAGACGCCCCCCGCCCAACTTGTCAGTGTGGTTAATGCAGCACTGGCTGCGATACCGACTGCTGGAGGACTGGCTACAGTCGCGGCCTACCCGAGCTCCTCTGGCAACATCGTCCTGGCTTTTCCCACTACCACCTCATACCACCGCATTGACGAACACATCCTGACCCTTCGTGCTGCCCTCAAGCTCAACCTGACACAACACGTCTCCAGGGACGTCAAGTGGTCTCCGATCCTCATAGGCAATGTCAGCACCAGGACAGCTCCAGGTGACGCTGTCCACTCAACGTCAACTCTGTCGACCGAGCTCGTGAAGAACCCCACGCTTGCGCACCTCCGCATCACCCAACCTCCGCGCTGGGCATGTCAACCTGAGCAAATTGACAGTGCTCGCTCGTCCGTAGTCCTCGGATTCGAAGACCTGGATGGCTCCATCCTCACCGCCCTCCTTCAGACCCCCCTCTTCGCTTTCGGTACTTCCATCACCACATCATGCTGGTGTGAGAAGCCACGCCTCTGACAGTGTACGAGGTGCTGGAGTTATGGCCACCTCGTTGCAGGCTGCATGAAGCCACCCCGGTGCTGTGTGTGCGCCGGCCACCATCTTGAATTGGTGCACCGCGCTCGGTGCGCGGTGTGCGTGAAGGAGAATCGCGCTGCCTCAGACCCCTGCGCTCATGCACGCTGCATGAACTGTCATGGTCTCCACCACGCCGACTCCGACCAATGCCCCAAACGCACCGCTTTTCGGAACGCCGGCCCCACTCCAACCTCTTCTCTCGAGCGCCCCGTGCTGCCTGCTGCTGGTGACTCTGATGTTGCCATGTAGGGGTGAGTGTGACTCCATTTCCACCACGCTCCTTCCTTTTTCTTTTCTAGCACCCCCCGTCCACTCCCCTCCATCACCACAAGGCATGCCCGCACCGAATATGGAGTTAACATGCTGGCGTAGTAACACTTAAACGCAGGGGATCAGTTTTTATCCAGCCTGCTACATGGTAGGGTTCACCGCGCGTCACCCACTCATTCTGTCGATTCCCTCAGTTTCTTTCCTCCACCCTGACATCTCTTTGGCTGTCAACTCAATCTGCCCTTTGGTCCACCGTTGTGCAATTTACTAACGCTGGTCCAGCTGGCTCTCCTCAATGTTCAATTGGTTACCATGCCCCGCACGCCACTTTGCCTCTGCGGTGGACGAGGTCTGTTTGGTGGGAGTATCTTGGGGGTTCGATTCCCCTTACACAGTGTTTCTAATGAGTCAACGGACTGACCGCGGCGCAGTTTTCGAGTTTGGTCAGGCATATGCATTTTGTTAGATTATCAGCGCTTGCGTGGTCCATGACACAGCTTACCGGGCTTCGTGCCCTTCTACTATATGCCTGCTTTGTTGCGTCCGTGGGGACCTGGTGCCCGTACGTTAAGCTTCTTCGCCCCCAGATGCGTCTGGTCCTCCGTTGTTACACGATATGTATTTACACACCTCCGACCGCCCCTTCGGGGTGGGATATAAATTGTACTCAAAAAAAAAGCATGCATTCACTTATGTAATCACGTAGCCACAAGCGCGCTCGATCTTTTCCTGCTCCTCAGCACTCGCATCATACATCGAGGCTGAGGTAAGTACCTACTGGATTCCTTACATACCTTTTACTCATACACTGTAGTCACTCATTCCTATGTGTCTTACAGGTATTTATATAGCACTCGCATCATACATCGAGGCTGAGTCACTCGTTCCTACGTGTCTTATAGCCCTCGTAAATTTTCACCTCGGACAATAGGTTATGAGCCCTACGGCTACACACTAACCTGTCCATTCATTCAAGCTTCCACTGTGCTCACACTCCTTTAAATCTTCTCTCTTCGACCAGCACCCACACCAGCACCTCCTGCACCACAGTCTACACCTTCTCACTCCACATCCTCTCACGCCATGTCCAAATCTGTCAAACTCTCTCTCAGCTCAAACCGCCTCTATGACATACCATTCCTCGAGGATGATAGAGCAAACCGCCTCTATGACATACCATTCCTCGAGGATGATAGAGCAAACCGCCTCTATGACATACCATTCCTTGAGGATGATAGAGCAAACTATCAGCAATGGAAGTTCCATCTCAAGACGATGCTATGCATCAGAAAGCTCTGGAACATCACCCAGGGTAAGGAAGCTCAACCTTCAGACTCTGAACCTGACAAGCAGGCCGAATGGGATGACAAGGATCAAGCAACATGGATACCGAACTCACCCTACAAATGGTCCATCAAGGCGTGGTCAGCAACACGAACACCATGAGCAACACGACTCACGACATAAAGGCCGGTAAGCCCATCCAGACGGGCATCAAGCCCTCAGCCACACACATCCACATGCATGGATGTATGGCCCATGACATCAGACTCGACCTCAAGTCGGTCAAGTGCGTCACCCTCAGGCATGCTCAAAATGTGAAGGCACATGCTGCCTCTCACCGAATGAGTGGGCGCACACACGATGCGCAAAATGCCACCTCCGATGAGGGTGTCCATACACAGCAGACACACACGGTGATCGACCCTGAACTTCAACATGAAGTGCAGGGCAAACCACCAAACTCATCTGCTGGCACTCCTCACAGTCCTCGCGAACGATGAGTGGCTCATATCGCGATCATAGCCGCCGAACACGACTCAATGCCACCACCACTTGATGCACTCAGTAGCACATCCACTGGCAATAGCGACAATGACAGCAGCAATGACCAAGACGATGAGGGCAACACAGTATCCTCGTCCAGCCATCATGCTGCGTTGCCACGCCAGACCATGTTAAACCTCTCACCTGCTCCTTCACCCCAGTGCAAAAATGAGAAGGAGGACTCACCTGCCATCTCAAAGGTCACAACATCCCTTTCTCACACTCGGACTCAATGCTTGGCCACTCCTACTCCCACTCCAGAGGCTCCAAAGAGCCATGTCCATCAATCGACATGCGCGTGCTGAGCACCAATTTGCGATGATGACCTGTGGCTTTCTGTTAGTGCATACAAGCCCAAGACAGTCCTAGGAGACTTTAGAGCCAAGACAAAGCTGAGAATAGAGACCCCAGAAGTCCAAGAGAGAGTGAGAAGCGAAAGGGAACAGCCAGAGAGAGAAGGAAAGAACACGCATCAAGTGGGCACAGTCGAACGTGACAAGACTCACATAGGCGCTACAAGTCACTCAGTTGACGAAGAACCTCGAAGAATCAACATCAGATGTGGATCAACGAAAATTAGTGACAATGGAAGACCTTACCCTGTTCGTCAAGGCCACACTCAACGACGAGTACGACCGTCCATGCACCGCAATCAGGCATGATCCAGGTGAAGTCACATGATGCAGACAGTGTACAGCAGCCCAGGTTCTATCTGCCCAGATGGACTCAAGAAACCCTACGCCACAGGCACTTACAATCCAATCCGTGCAAGCCACAGTATGTTTCAAAGACCATTGGTCACGCACAGCACAAGCAGCATGAAGGATTCAGTTAGTGTTCTAAAAGTAGGTCCACATTCCCACTGAGTGGGCATGTTGGAAGTCATACAGACTTTATGTCCAGTGGGACATGGACTTGGACGTTCCGCATGCATTCACTTATGTAATCACATAGCCACAAGCACGCTCGATCTTTTCCTGCTACCTCAGCACTCGCATCATACATCGAGGCTGAGGTAAGTACCTACTGGATTCCTTACATACCTTTTACTCATACACTATAGTCACTCGTTCCTACATGTCTTACAGGTATTGATATAGCACTCGCATCATACATCGAGGCTGAGTCACTCATTCCTACGTGTCTTACAGCCCTCGTAAATTTTCACCTCGGACAATAATAGAAGCCCAGTCAGACATTAATTCTGACTCTCGTCTGTGCGGACTTTGCCAAGTACTTGCTCCGGATGCAGATTCTCTTCTGATCAATTCCACTGCTTCTGATGCTTGTACGGTAACTCTCCAAATTTAAGGCTCTCGCACCTTCTGTCATCCAATGCCATCTTGCTGCTTCGTATCCATTGTTGTTGCATTGCAGACAATGTAGAGCTTTCCAAACAGACCAGCTCCATATCTGAGCAAGATGTCCTGATTCCCATCATGCATAGTGCACACGGCTAACATGTTACGTATGCATGCAGCATATGCATGCTTGCTGCTTAGCTGGTTCTGCCTTTGCTGTTGTGCTGTGCTGATTAGCGATGGCATATCCCCCAAACTATCTCACAGAACACGGTACCCTGCTTCAAGAATGCTGAAAGTCCTACCACGTTCAGGACACTGATGGTCTTTACTCGCAATCTCTGACTGCATTCTTTCTAATTTTCCTTGCTGTCCTGTGTTTGGGGCTCTTCACTTCTGAGGCTCGCTCTCGTTGCTACATCTTCCCCTTCCTGTTACAGTTTCAGCACTTCATGGTCACGTGACACTTACTATTTATGGTTCATAGGTCTTGTGGACATATTCTAGGATTAGCAGTTTTTCGTTTTCATGATTTACTCACTCAGGTCATGTGAACAAGACCTTCGTGTTTGAGGTTTTCTATTTTACCTATGCTTTTCTTAGCTCGCCAATTACCTGGCTCACAGCAGCTAAGCTCCGGTGTGTTTCATCTATCTTTAGGATAGTGGGACCCCCTGTACTAGTACCCCAGACTATAGGTCTGTGACTATATAAGGGGCACGAATCACGGAGAAAGGACTAACCTCTTCCTCCTTGTTTCCAAGACCCGTTCTTTCACTAGAACCCTTTTTGACAAGAAGCTTTCTCAATACTTCAGGTCTTAATGGATCAGTTGGGATCTGCACTCGCTCTCAAGGGGTATTCAAGCTCGTGCGCTTGTCTAGAGATCAGAGAGCAAACCTAGTAACCTGCGAGTGAACGTGCAGTAGCCTCTCAGCGACCTAGCAAGAGTAGAGTGACCAAATCTCACTGCTACACACTACTAGGATTAAGACCCTACTATAACATTCAATGAGGAGCTAGCACGTGCTGTAAGGGCAAGTGGTTAGGAAGGTTCTCGAGGGAACGCTTCATAACACTTCCTCACTCGATCAATGCTCCTACCAGCAGCCCATGTCATATCTTTACATGATTTTATGCGCTTCATGATGTTGGCTTTACCTTTTTACTCTGCTTATGTGATTGCAATTCCATCAAGAGCAGTCAATGTCATATGCAGCAGTCATGCGGAGTCATAACCTGCATTATACAACGTAGCCATGTTGTCTACCTGTCTTGCTTTCCAGTAAGCAGACAGAACCAGGTGTGGCATAGATGAACATCTCACAGTCATCGCAGCAGCCTTGTGAATGAGGAATAGTGAACCATAACATTAAGTTCGCTGCATGTCAAATGTGTATTAATCTGTGGCAAGAATACTCAGTGCTGCTCTATCTCCTTGACGTGGAATTATATTATATCCATTGACTGTGATTGCAGCACTATTTGGAGCCAACAAATCGAAAATATGTCCATAAAGGCATCTGTATCCTCTCGAATAAACTAGATGGTGGACATTTCTCCAATAAAACAATGGGCATTGAAGTTCTCTTTTCTGTGGTGAGTACATGTAAACCATAAATAAAGGTCACCTTTGTTGAAACAACTAGCAGAGATGTATATGTAACATGAAGAAGTGAACAAATGATGAAGGCGCGCTCTTTATAGCTTGTACACTCAAATACGACATTGACAGGATTTATGATCCTGCAATATCATCTGAATGACTACTATGTAGCCTGCAATCCTGACAGGTCCACATATCAATGCAAAATGCATCCTCCGAATTATCAACTCACCTCCGCCGATAGTCCAGTAAATCATGTCCACGTAGCTCGCCAATTCCTGGAATGCATACCACAGCATTATGCAGACCAGCTGTGTTCCAGTAGATTCTCTGCTCATGTGGAATCTGCTCATGATCTCAATGATAGTGAATGGCACCACCAGTGGGATGGCAATGATCATCATATGCAAGATTACCAGCAATACTCGACCATTCCAGCCTGCGCTATCGCTGTAGAATCTGGGCACCACCCAAGATTCATGGTACTGTCTGTGAGAGTCGCATGATCCAAATGGCAACTTCTGAGGTAGGGGTAAATGGACTTTGAAGATCATTTCACTCAAGGTCTCACTGGTTTCTGTGCTTTCAACAATGTGATGCAGAAAGTCTCTAGTCAGGGAAGCATGTGCAGGTGCTGTTTCCAGTTTCTTGTCTACCTCCTTATTGCTTTCATCAATCTTCTCAAATGGTGTAATTTTTGTTGAGATGGATACTTCACTTGCTGACTCGTTCGTTTGGACAGCAGGAGATGTCGAAGACTCTCTCACTAAAGTATAGAGTGCTTTCCTACATCAAATTCACACAGCCTGTGGGACAATAAGCACCACAATATTTGTAGTTATGTCCATCCACTTGCTTACCAATGATACAATAGATGATTTCCATTTCCTGAACATTATCCACTTTTTTGAACTCATTGAAAAGCCAGGGGATCGATATTATAGATGAATCAAGATTTGACAGTGTCACAGATTTTTGCCACAAAGTCCACACGTGACTTTTCTCACACCACAGATCACGTGCTTCACCAATATCTCATGCCACTCAGCCACAGATGCGACGCGTAGAGATCAGGTGATAGTCCACATCACATGTTATGGTCCAGACCCGCGGATGATACGGTTGGACCTGTCTATTCCAGGATACAATAGAGGCACCCATTTGGAAACAAAGGGAACAAGGACTATTGTTATGCATCAGCCTTCCACTTCCTATTAGTTTAGCCAGAAGCCTAGATAGGCATGATGTTTACACTGGAGAACAAAAGGGAAACCAAGATAGGCACGATGTGCACATGCATTACTGCAGCCACCATCGATCTTCCCACTTATTGTTCTACTTTTGAACATCCTATTGTTTTATGTACAGCCATTAGCTTATACCCGTAGATAGGTAGCTTAGGTATGATAGCCTGCTGTACGTGTATATAAGACCAGCCATGTAGAGGATAAAACTTCAGATTGTTTCTCCTCGTCTACTACTGTAGCACCCTACTGAGCTCACCAGCTCCATCATATATCTCTTATCCTTTCCTGCATCAGCCACCTCGACTAGTAAGTCTTAGGCTCTTGCACCACATAAGGGTTCAGGGGAATTCTTTGGGATCAGGGGGATCAGGGTGGCACGTTCCACGTGACTGTCTCTTTTTAGTCTTTTTGATCTCTTGTCCGGTGTTGCCATGACATTAGAAACAATCTGACAGTTTTCTGCACCCCTGCTTAGTGTCTAACACAAGTGGCCACATATTTTCAGTGCAAGCAGTCTCAGCCGTAGCGCGCAGCTTTTTTGACAAACATTCTAATCTGATCTCTACCCACCATGAGCCTCAGCAAGACTCTGAGCTGCCCAAGGCACCAAAGCACAAGGCCACCCCCAGGATTGACCTCGACGCTCACTACAAGCATCAGGAAATCAACAAGGAGTGTGGAAGGCTCCTCACTCTCACATCACTAGGCTCATCATCCACAGACAGGCAGCGAGCAGCAGCTAGGGTTGTAGATACCACACACATCATAAAGCGCAGAATCATCTGCAAGCCACGCCATCGCACCCCACCGCTCGAACGCTACAAGCCCAGAAAGGGACATCTTACTACAGGTGGTCGCAAGCCAGCACCACCTCCAGAGCTCATCACTTCTAACGCAGTACCTCCCCCCATCATTGCTCCCATTCCAACTCGTCCCCTACCCAACTTCATAAAGACAAACACCATTGCACGTCCCATCTGCCCACTCCCTTCCAGAGTCAGGCCAACAATTCACATCGAGACCCTTACAAAGCAGGTAGACACTACCCGCTTCAGGCTCCAGCCTATACTAGGAGTGTTCTCATATTGTCTTAAGGACGAGCACCAAGGACCCATTTTTAGCCTCACCACAGAACTCGATAAAGTCTGCGTCGACCTACATATGGGGACACACACATATACATTCATCGAGAAGCAGGTTATCAATACGGTCTGTTTGGAGATAGGAGGAATCAGTTTCAAGCAGATAGGAAAGGAGGAAAGGCTGCAGGAAATCGCCAAGGCTCTGGTTTTTATCTCAAAGAAGAGATACTTGCACTTTTTGTATTAGTTTATATGTCTTTACATCACTATGGAAGGAGCTGATCATGCATACGCATCCACGTTCAGGCAGCGAATGGATGACATTCTTCACACAAATGTCGAGTCAGCACATGATGGCAGTACCCCATGCGCCTTGCAGCGCAATTCACCTGAGCCGGGGCTAGGACCCCAGGACTCTGCATCACAAGTTGGAGGACCTGCGTCCCCAACACCATCACTCTTATCCGCCTATGTTCCCCCCATCTGGGAGTTTGATGGACACCAGTTTGAGCATCTGGAAGATGCACTCAGGCAGTCCGCTCCTGGAGAAGTCCGGGACCACATCCGCGAATGGGTCATTATCGCAATGAAGCTTACGGTCAGCACTGATGTTGCCAAGGTCTACAATGTGCTCGGAAACAAAATGTATGAGCACAAGAAAGCCTTCGAATCACTGATCCAAAACAACAAAAGCGAGCACCAACTCAAGGAGGCAGTCCTCCAAACAGAAATTGGGAAGCTCAAGGATAGAATCCTCGCGCAAGATGCGCATATGACAGTTCTAAACGATGAGCTTTCAGGGACCCAGGCAGCAATGCTTGACATCAGCAAGGAAATGATGGAGATCAAGTCCGCAAACACCAAACTGTGGCATGAGCTAGCTTCGCTCAAAGCAAGCGACGTCACTGTGATGCAAGGTCAAACATCCAGTATGGTCCAATCTCACAAGCCCCGCATCAAAATTGCCAAACCTCCACACTACTCGGACAAAGGAAGTCTGAAGGATTGGCTCCAACAACTCGATATATGGATGCGGTGGAATGAGATCAATGATGACGAGCACAAGATTATCACAGCCCTGCTGCACTTGGAAGGTGGAGCGTTCACATATATGTCCGAATACATAACTAGGGCAGCGACACGGCAGGCACTCGGCATATGGGAAGACTTCATCGACATTCTCAAAGTGAACTACAGGACCCTCGACCCAGACAAGGATGCTCAGCAGCATTTGAAGGAGATCTGCAGCAAAACGTATCCCACAATGGTATCCTTTGCAGAACAGTTTCGTCAATGGGCCACTAAGACCAACTTAGGGTGCACTGCACTCATCAGTTACATTGCTGAACATTGGAGCAAGGACGTACGCCAGGCAATGGTCACACGAGACAGTCTAGGAATTTCTGACCCCATCACATGGCCGGAATACCTCAACCTATGTCTTCAACTGGAGTCCAAGTTCAGGGCCAGCCCCAAAAGACCCTAATGCAATGGTCATGGATTGAGTATCCACACTCACCAAGGAGCAAGAAGGATGGCTGGAAAAGAAGCTGTGCATACGATGCGGGAAACACACCTTCATTTTTAAACAACGATGCCCAGACCCCAAGTACAAGGACAAATTTGAAATGCCAAAGTGAGGTCAAGCAACCAGGGCAATATTGACAATGGCATCATCTACCAGCTCCGATGACAGCAAGGCGAGGGAGGAAGCAGTTTGTGCTTTCATCACCAGCTATGACGTGAAGGGAAAGGAAAAAGAGGCAGAACCGGAACCAGCCATCGAAGCGGCTAGGATCATGGAGGTAGAAGATGATGAGGATTTTCTTTGGCGGGTTCTCTGAGGTCTGGCCAGAGTTTCCATAGACACTGTAATAGTACCTACTCGCTCTCGCATGTACCAGTATCAAGTTTTTTATACATCGCATCTACTGGTTCGTCAAAACACGCGATCGATTTACCTGTTCACCTCAAACAAGGAGTAAGGAAAGTCCAGACTGAGGCGCTCCTCGACTCAGGAGCATATTCTTGCTACATCAACCCACGGCTGGTTAATCAATTGAATCTCGCTACGATCTCACTTGAGAAGGAGATCAGGGTTTATAACGCAGATGCATCTCACAACAAGGGTGGAACCATTAAGAAAAGGGTTCTTCTAGGTATAACTATCGGAAACCACACAAGCAGAAAAAGCCTTTTGGTTACCGATATAGGACACAAAGACGTTATACTAGGCATGAGTTTCCTCAAGGAGCATAACCCCAAAGTGGATTGGGGAAAACTCACAGTCGATTTCACCCGGTGCTCACAAAGATGCGCACCCTCACAGGTAGCAGTCCAGGATGAAGACCTGGAAGACACAAACATCCCCCACATCGAAGACCTGATGGAGTTCATCAGTTCCCAGGAGTTAGGTGACAACTGGAACAACATGGACAGCTTCATCAGATGGGTGTCATTATCAGAAGACCCTGACGCACAGGCTGTAGCATCACTCATTATGGGTCTTGACACCAAGAGGAATCAGGATAGAGTGCCACACAAAGGAGAACAGGGCAAAAACTACTAGTCAGCCTATGTTCCCAAACACTTCCATGAGTATGGCGATGTGTTCTCCAAGAAGCAGTCAGAACGAATGCCCACAAGAAAGCCCTACAATCATCCAATCGAACTTGTTCCAGAGGCATCGTTACCCTGCCTGGCAAAGTTATATCCTATGAACCTACAAGAAAGAAATTCGCTCGACACGTGGATAGACCAAGAGTTGGCCAAAGATTACATCAAGAGATCAAGGAGTCCAACTGCAGCACCTGTCTTCTTCGTCAAAAAGAAAGACGGATCACTGAGGCTCGTACAAGATTACAGGAACCTCAACGCAGTCACAAAGAAGAACAAGTTCCCAATCCCATGCATTTCGGACCTCATCAACAGACTTTCACATGCTAGTATATTTATGAAGCTTGACCTGAGATGGGGGTTCAACAACATAAGAATTAGGGAGGGAGACGAAGAAAAAGCCGCCTTCATCACACATCGTGGCCTCTTCGAACCCACTGTAATGTACTTCAGTTTCTGCAACGCTCCTAGCACTTTCCAAACGATGATGAATACAGTCCTCGAAGACTTGATTCACACTGGAAAGGTGGTAGTCTACCTAGATGACATCCTCATATTTACGGATGATCTCGAAGAACACCGACGACTAGTAAAAGCAGTTCTACAGCGCCTTCAGGACAATGACTTAAACACCAAACCGGAGAAGTGCTTCTTTGAACAGTCCTCAATCGAGTATCTTGGCATGATTATCAGCAAGAACTCGGTACAGATGGACCCAGCTAAAGTCGAATGTGTACTTGGCTGGCCTGCACCTACTAAGGTTAAACAAGTACAGGCCTTTTTGGAATTCGCGAATTTCTACAGGCGATTTATAAAGGACTTTGCAAGACTCACACAGCCCTTAATGCTTCTCACCTGTAAGGACGTGCCCTGGCAATGGAAGGAAGAGCAAGACCAAGCCTTCAGCGCACTCAAAATGACGTTCACCTCAGCCCTGATCTTATAATTCTACAACGACACTGCACCATACCATCTAGAGACAGACTCTTCAGACTACGCAACTGGTGCAGTACCTGAACAACTCGGAGAGGACAAGCTATGGCATCCAGTCGCATACTACTCTAAGTCACTCAACGAACATGAGTGGAACTACGAGATTTACGACAAGGAGATGCTTGCTATTATTCGGGCACTAGAAGAATACTGGCACTATTTGGAAGGACACCCAGAACTCATTGAGATTTGGTCATTGTCACAGATTTTCACGTCTTTCAACCCTCACGTGACTAGGACATCACATGACATCAGCGCTAGGCTGTTCAGAAAGGAACGAACCGGTACACGAAGTACTAACAGTCCTATGTGCCCCGAAGGTCCAGGTCTAGTCACGTGACATATCACGTGATAT
>NW_024468541.1:110822-118553 GCF_001632365.1 Laetiporus sulphureus 93-53
ATTGCTTTACCTTGATCATCTCTTGTGTCCATTCTTTCCTCGACAACAGTCAGTAAGTGTTTGATCATAAGGTCATAGGCTTAGTCGGTGCTCTGTGTCCTAAGTTTGTGATAGAAGAATAAGTCTGCTTATCTTACCTGCCTCGAGTGCCTGCCCAGCATACTCACTGCAGTGTTGTGTCTTCGCACGTCCACCCGCACGTTAGTGGTGTCATATCTTCACCTGCCTCTCCGGCAGACGTCGACTCTACCCACATAAGCCATGCCAATACTATGCACAGTGACTTCAGCATTATCCGACGTCCTCGAGCAAGAACCCCAGAAGAGTTCTATGAGCTGCGACATATGAGCGTTCAGCCAAGGCCCAGTCATATATCCATAGGAGGTCGACAACCTCACAGCAACGTCTCTGTTTCTATTATCCAAACTCCTTTAGTTCGCACACTGTGAACTCCTGCATTGACATCGACTTCAGGTCCCCAGCACTATCCAGGTGTTCCGCTGCACGACTGGACATCTCGAACAGCGAACGAACTTCGTTCGACATACGTCGAGACTCTTACAGGGTCTCATTACATCTATCCTCTCGCAATCTCTATTGTCTCTACTCAGCGCGTCGAAGGCACTCATGGACAAGTTCGCCTATTCCTTACCAAATGATACCATCGTCAGCTTGACGACCATGACATCCTCATCCTCGAGCATCTTGTCACCAAGCTCGAGAATCTCTGCAATGACATAGTGGAATTCAAGCTTCCCTTCGTACATCAACACGTGGTATGAGACTTTTGTGACTATGTACAGCAAAGGAAGCATCAGGGAGGAGCAGCTCGTGATATCATACAAGACATTATCGCGAAATATCGACTAGGAATACAGGTCACAGGGCGACCCTTGCTGTAGATACGAATATTCACTTTGTATATGTCTTCATCTGGCGATTCAAATGATCATGATAACTTCGAGCATCTCAATCCAATCGGTCACACCTTCGACTATCTTTGGAATTCAATTCCACGCATTCTTCAGGACAGAGCAGGTGAAGCATTTGCTACATACGAGGATACGTTTTACATTGACTATCACGACGTATACCATATCTCTGCTCTTCAGCTATACACTGAATACGACTGGAGAAACATTGCGGTACACATCCGCTATATCCCTATTAGAACCGAAGAACCGGACCTAGACATCACAGAAGCTTACAATAGCTTCATCGATTGGCCCGCAGAAGTCGAGCATCTTTGCGACATTCATCATAATCATCAGTGGCCTGCAGTTAGGGACAAGACTAGGTTCTTGTGGCAATCCTTCATCAAGGTTATATACCAAGACATTCATTTGCTGCATAACCTGCGCTCAGGTCACACAATTGTCTGATCAGCCACGATCGCAAATAGTCACATCATCGAGTTCGAAGAACATCTTCGTGAAATAGAGGAGGAATTTTAAGATGACGACCCCCACCGCACATGATTCCAGTTTCTCTTGTGCTCCATCTCCGGAGCTTCCCGCATGACTTAACATTGTATTACAATCCCCAAATCCTATCATTCGTCAAGCCTTGCAGACACGGCTCCTCCCAATGCAAATATACCTGAAAATGTGAAGAATTGGGTAGTCGACTTGGTCACAAACGTGGTAGAGCAAATGCGCCAACAAATGGTGGCACATTATGAGAATCTCATACAGCGTCAAGCAAGCATGCTCGAACATAATACCACGGAGTTCCACAATCACACGGTGTTCCTTGACACTCATCGACAGCAACTTATTAGCCAAGTAGCAGATTTGGAAAAGACAGTTGCCGCTCTCACAACAGAAGTGAAAGAGCTTGTCGAGGATTACCAGCAAAATCTGGCACCAGAAGTAACGACGTTTACCAAGCGCGAAGCGGAATTAAAAGCCTCGTACGACACACTCAAAAAATTGCATGAACGATTATGCACATGGGCAAATACACAAGGAAGGAGGGCCGGCCAGGGTGGTAACGATGTCGCAGAGACAAATGACGATGATGAACCGTCGTTTGGTCGCAAGGGTAAAGGCATAAAAATTGACCAGCCAGAAAAATACGGCGGCAACAAAGATGGAGTCAATCTTGATAATTGGCTCGAATAAGTAATGCTCTGGTTGAAATATACTGGACATATCAAAGATGAGTTCAAAATTATGTCTACCCTCTTGCTCCTGAAAGGAGGAGCACGCGAATATACACGACATTGGATTACCAAGATAAACGAAATTAATAAGGCACCCGGAACTTGGGCGGAGTTTGTTTCAGAACTTTGCACGGCATATGAGTCATTGGACAAAGATGACAAGAAGCGAACAGAGTTAGAGGCCTTCGTCAAGAAGGACCATCGAGACTTCTGAAAGTTCACAGAAGACTTCCGTCCAAAGGCAACTGGTACAGGCTTCTCGGATCAAGACTTGATCGAAAAGATCAAGAAACATATTTCGGAGAAAACGTGGCTGCTCATGCTGGCAGACACAACCAAGGACAACTGGCCCAAAAAGTGGACTGAGTTCCTTACATTCGCACTCCAGATATTCATGTCACTACAACAAGAAGGCCACCATGCCAAGGCCAAAACCAAGGACCTGAATGCTATAAAGGTTGATGCAGTCAGGAAGAAGGGGAAGAGTAAACCGGGCAAAGCGCGAAGCGTACAAGATGACAAGTTGGTTTGCACCAACTGCAAGAAGAACAAGCCCACGTTCTTCAAATCGTCGAAACATTTCAGCAAATATTGCACCGATTGTTTCAAATTGGACCATGTCAAGAAGCAGGTCGAGAAGGAGAAGGAGGCAGCCATGAAGAAGAAGGATGGGAAGAAAAAGGACGATGACAAGAAGAAGTCAAAATCGTCCAAAACGTGACAGGTGGTATCTGATTCCACTTCATCAGATGCAGAGAGCGAAAGCTCTGACACTGAAGGCAAGAAGAAGCCAAAGAAAAAGAGCTCTTCCTCTAAGACTAAGGGGAAGGGTAAGGAGACAGCTGCGCATATTAGCGACCACAGCATCCACTCAGAAAGCAAGCCTGAAGCATCCGAGGTGGATTCAGAAGAAGATTTTGCCACAATCCTCTCAAGGCTCAGGTGCCTGAGGGCAAATGGATCCAGTTCATCAAGGAAGGCAGAAGAGGGCCCTTCACGAAGGGATCGGAAGGGTTTTCTCAAAGGGGATCTGTAGGCAGCTCGTCAGAGTCCCCAGAACATTATATAAGACCTGTACATTTAGCACCCAAATCAGACACCTCTGTAGATCATCGCAACGCAGAGGATGATAATGTAACCATAAAGAATTCATCTCCAAATGTATCATCATTCTATTTACCAGTTACATTATGGGTGTACAGCAAAAAAATCGAGCGCCGAACCCTTAGTCGACTCAGGAGCATATTCCATGTACATCAGCAAGCGATTTGTAAAGAACAATCGAATTGTGACCTCCAAGCTTAATACAACGTACAAAGTATACAATGCTGATGGCTCCCTAAATAAACATGGTGAAATAACTGACTATGTAAAAGCATACATTAAAGTCAGAGATCATGGTTCCACCCACCGTCTGCTAGTCACGGACATCGGGAGATTAGACATGATCATTGGGATGTCATACTTATGTCAGCATAATCCAGAAATCAACTGGCAAGCTGGAGAATGGAAATACTCATGATGCCTGAGTATGTGTCACCACCAGAGGCTTCGTAAAAAAACAACAAGCCATTGCGAGAGAGGAAGCTGAAGAAATCTTGCAACGAGCACAACGAGTGGCAGATGAGGAGCCAACTGCATGCAGAATGTTTAATGGACACAACATCGATGCAGTAAATCCTCTAATCTCGTGGGTCGAAATGGACGACCCCGAATCTGAACAAATAGCCCGCATGATACTTTTCATAGCAGATTGTGGCTATGCTGAACCAGAAGAAGACCTGAAAGAAGTGGCACCCCAGTCAAACACTGGCAGCCCAGAAGATCAGGTTATTAATGAAGTAGAATCCTGGAAAACATTAGTACCAGATTATCTACATTCATTCGGTGATGTCTTCTCCAAGAAAGCATCTGAAAGGATGCCAACTCGAAAGTCTTATGATCATGCAATTGAGTTTGAAGAAGAACATGAATTACCACGACCAAGCAAACTCTATCCTATGAATCCGAAGGAAAGAAATTCCCTAGATTCATGGATCGACGAAAACCTAGCAAAAGGCTACATTCAATAGTCGAAATCACCTATTGCAGCCCCGGTATTCTTTGTCAAAAAGAAGGACGGCACGCTAAGACTGGTACAAGACTACCGAAAACTTAATGCCATAACCATGAAGAATCGCTTCCCTATTCCACGAATAAGTGAGCTTATCGATCAGCTCAGTAATGCGTCAATATTCACCAAGCTGGATCTCCGATGGGGATATAACAATGTTCGCATCCGCAAGGGCGACGAATGGAAAACAGCTTTTGTGATGCATCGCGATTTATATGAAGCCACGGTTATGTTTTTCAGTTTCTGTAACGCACCAGCCACCTTCCAGCACATGATGAATGAGATTTTAGATGATCTTATTCGGGAAGGCCATGTGATCATCTACCTCGATGATATTCTAATCTTCACCAATGATCTGAAACAACATCGGAAGATTACCAAAGAGGTAATTAAAAGATTACGGGACAATAACCTTTTCACCAAACCAGAAAAGTGCTTTTTTTGAACAACCCTCGATTGAGTACTTAGGGATGATTATCTCTAAAGGCAAGGTCCGTATGGATCCTCAAAAGGTCGCAGGTGTACTCGACTGGCCTGAACCCAAAAAGGTTAAGCAAGTACAAGCTTTTCTTGGGTTCGCTAATTTCTATCGTCGATTTATTGAAGGATTTGCCAAGAAGTCTCGACCACTTAATATCCTTACATGAAAGGATCAGAAATGGGTATGGGGTAAAGAACAACAACAGGCATTTGAGGCTCTCAAACATGCCTTTACTTCAGCTCCAATTCTGGCACTACCGGATGATACTCATCCATTCCAGTTAGAAATGGATTTCAGCAATTTTGCCACTGGCGCATGCCTTGAACAACTCAAAGACGATGGGTTGTGGCATCCAATCACATTCTATTCGAAAAGCCTCAATGAGGCTGAGCGGAACTATGAAATCTACGACAAAGAGATGCTTGCAATTATTCGAGCATTAGAAGAATATCAACAACATCTCAAAGGTCATCCGCTCCTGGTAGAAATTTGGTCCGATCACCAGAACTTAACCTATTTCAAATCAGCACAAAAGCTAATGAGGCAGCAAGCTCGATGGTCATTATATCTTACACGGTTCAACATCCAACTACATCACAAACCAGGGAAATCAATGCATTGCGCTGATCCTCTGTCCAGGAGGCCAGATCATGAAGAGGGGGTAAATCTCGATAATTCTGACAAGACTCTGCTCAAACTGTAATATTTTGTGATTAAAGCTATTCAACATACCCATCTTGCAGTCATCACAGATTATGATTTGGTGGACAAGATCAAGGAGGCACTACAAGATGACAATGTGAACAGATCATATCAAGACCTACTCAAGAAAGGACAATGAGAGTTCTCGAAAGGACTCGAAGACTGGAACTTCGAAAGTGGGATATTACTATATCGAGGCAAAGTCTATATGCCAAAAGCAGATAATAAGGAATCACTTAGACGAGAAATCGTCCAGCGTCATCATGAAGCTGCCAGTGCAGGTCATCCTGGAAGATGGAAGACATATGAGATGTTATCTCGTAACTACTGGTGGCCAGGAATGTCCACTTACGTCAAAAAGTATGTTGGTTCTTGCGACCTTTGTCAATGCAACAAGAACATCAATCAGCCAAAATACGGAGAATTACAGCTAAATGGGGTTCCAACAGAACCTTGGGAAATTGTCTCTGTTGACTTAATCACTCAATTACCAGACTCCCATGAATTCAACGCAATTATGGTAGTTGTCGATCGTTTGACCAAAAGGGCACATTTCTTTGCAATCACCAATGAGTTCTCAGCATCAGACCTTGCCCGTACCTTCTATAAGAGGGTGTGGACTCAGCATGGTCTTCCAAAACAGATTATCTCAGATAGAGGTACTCAGTTTGCAAGCGCATTATTCCAGGAAGTATGCAAACTCCTTGGGATACAATCAACAATGTCTTCAGCATATCATCCAAAGACCGATGGTCAAACTGAAAGAACAAATCAGTCACTAGAGCAATATCTTCATATCTATACTG
The DNA here is from genome assembly GCF_001632365.1 of Laetiporus sulphureus 93-53. Lineage (NCBI taxonomy): Eukaryota > Fungi > Basidiomycota > Agaricomycetes > Polyporales > Laetiporaceae > Laetiporus > Laetiporus sulphureus. The sequence goes on from NW_024468541.1 coordinate 117,089, forward strand.
ACAGATGCGTGGAAGACTGGAGTACACTACTCCCAACTGCCAGATTCACCTATAATAACCAGGCTTCTGAAGCCACTAAGAATTCACCATTCTTTGTCAAATACGGTAGACATCCACGTGCAGAACCAACAATAATGGACCCCATAAAGCATCATATGTTAGATTCCATAATGCAGGCACGAGTAGAAGCGCAAGAGCAAGCGAAGGCAGCCATTCTATTGGCGGCTGAACGCATGAAGTGGTACTACGATCAGTCCGTACCACCTGCACCTTTCAAAGTTGGAGATCGAGTACTACTCTCCACTAAAGATTGGCAGACATCGGAAGTCAAACTGGCACAACGGAGAGATGGACCCTTCAAAATCGTAGAAAAACTAGGACCAGTCACATACAGACTCAAAATGCCACGACAGTATGGCGTTCATCCAGTTTTTCATGCGTCCAAGCTCGCGCTCTACCAAGAAGATGAAATACCAGGTCGCACACTCAGACCCCGTCCTCCTATCAAAAAGAAGACTGGCGAAGAATGGGAAGTCGAGTATATAGTCGACTCTCGTGTCATTTGTGGCAAACTTCAATATTTGGTGCATTGGAAGGGTTATTCCAAAGCTGAAGAAACTTGGGAACCCGCTGTGAATTTGAAGAAATCTCCACGTCTCATCAAGGAATTTCACAGAAAATATCCTGATGCACCTCAACCAATATCTCTCATTGATACAACTCCAGTCGATGGTGTTTTTCCACCCAGGAGAACAGGTCAAGTCTATGACCCCGCCACTGATACCATTCAGATATACGACCAGGATAGAGATGATTGGGATCACTCTAGAGACCTTCAAATTACATTAGACAATCCAAATGCACGAGCACCAACATATGCCCATGAAGACGATGCTGGAATGGATTTAGCCACATCAGAACCAACAACCATCTGAGCACACTCAAGAGGATTGGTATCCACAGGACTTCACTTCACAATACCTCGAGAGACCTATGGTCAAATTGCACCATGAAGTGGTTTAGCTCTCAAAGGCATCGACATAGGCACTGGTGTAATTGACAGAGGGTACACAGGCAAAATCAAGATTTTGCTGATTAATAATACCCAAGATGATTTTACAGTCAATTTAGGCGACCATGTTGCTCAACTTATTATTGAACGCATCATCACACCTGTCATTTCACTGGTTGATTACCTCAAACCCTCCACCCGAGGACACCATGGATTTGGTTCAACAGGCAACAATTACTTTCAGAAACCACGAAAAAAGCCCGATTCAGGACGAACTGTCTAGAAAGGGGGGTACTGTCACAGATTTTCACATCTTTCAATCCTCACGTGACTAGGACATCACATGACATCAGTGCTAGGCTGTTCAGAAAGGAACGAACCGGTACACGAAGTACTAACAGTCCTATGCGCCCTGAAGGTCCAGGTCTAGTCACGTGACATATCACGTGATAT